>NW_011494274.1:5177290-5188075 GCF_000754665.1 Bison bison bison | reverse complement strand
TATTGTCACCCTGCATATTTAACTTATATGCAGAGTACATCATGCAAAATGCCGGGCTGGATGAAGCACAAGCTGGAATCAAGATTGCTGGGAGAAATATCAATAACCTCAGATAGGCAGATGACACAACCCTTATGTCAGAAAGCAAAGAGGAACTAAAGAGCCTCTTGATGAAGGTGAAAAAGGAGAGTGAAAAAGTTGGCTAAAGACTTAATATTCAGAAAACTAAGATTATGGCATCTGGTCCCATCTCATGCCAAATAAATGGGGAAACAATGGAAACTAACAGACTTTATTTTCTTAGGCTCCAAAATCACTGCAGATGGTGACTGCAGCCATGAAATTAAAAGATGTTCACTCCTTGGAAGAAAAGCTATGACAAACCTAGACAGCATATTAAAAAACAAAGACATCACTTTGCCAACAAAGGTCCTTCTAGTCAAGGCTATGGTTTTTCCAGTGTTATGTATGGATGTGAGAGTTGGACTATAAAGAAAGCTGAGTGCCAAAGAACTGATGCTTTTGAACTTTGGTGTTGGAGATGACTCTTGAGAGTCCCTTGGACTGCAAGGAGATCCAACCAGTCCATCCTAAAGGAGATCAGTCCTGAGTGTTCATTGGAAGGACTGATGTTGAAGCTGAAACTCCAGTACTTTGGCCACCTGATGTGAAGAACTGACTCATTAGAAAAGACCCTGATGCTGGGAAAGATTGAAGACAGGAGAAGGGGATGACAGAGGATGAAATGGTTGGATGGTATCACTGACTCAACGAACAGGAGTCTGAGTAAACTCTGGGAGTTGGTGATGGACAGGGAGGCCTGGTGTGCTGCAGTCCATGGGGTCGCTAATTGTCAGACACGACTGAGTGACTGAACTGAACTGAACTGATGACTGATGACTGATGACTGAGGATCCTTTCTAGTGTAGAATCCCAAGCATGGCCTCAAAATTCTCAAACATATGAGGCAACTGTGATCCTGAATTCTCTGCTATACGTATAGAAATTGTAGCATGTTGAAATGCTCCACGGTGTAGAACATATTTCTATATCTTTATAAACATTCTCTATAAATGTATAACTGCTTAATAGTAGAATATTAAATGCATTATAATAATAAATGTTAAGACAATATTTAAAGTTTTAGAAAACTATTTTAGCTGTTTAGAACATAGGTCTTAAGTTACTTTAATTCATTAAATTGAAATTTCTGTTTGTTTAGTTTTGTATTGCAGTTTAAGTTCTGTGCTGCGGTGTGCTTAGTCAGTCAGTCATGTCCGACTCTTTACAATCCCATGGACTGTAGCCTGCCAGGCTCCTCTGGAATTCTCCAGACAAGAACACTGGAGTGGGTTGCCATGCCCTCCTCCAAGGGGTCTTCCCAACTCAGGGATAGAACCCAGGTCTCCCACATTTCAGGTAGATTCTTTACAGTCTGAGCCACAATTCTTTAGCTGAAAGTCATATGTATTCTTGGATATATCAGACTGTTACTGTATTTTCAGGGGGGTCCTGGCTAATCCTAAACAAGCAACAAGTTTCTTGAATGTGATGAAGTCAAACGAATAAATAGGCATAAAGTTCTTCATTTTGTGCTGTACTCTAAGATCCTGCAGACACCAGTTCTAAATTCTATGCTGCTAGCTAAATAGTTTAAACGAAATGTCCAGCAGGAAATCCAAAACACTGGCCTACAAAATATCCAAGACATACTAGCTGTGTCCTGAGGCTAATGTGGAAATTCCAGTAAGATTTTTTAAAATCACAGTAATAAATCATATCAGTGTCAGCAATACACATGCTAACAAATGCTTGATTTTTCTAGGCTTCTAGAACCTGAATGCAAGGGAAGTTACTGGAATATCTTTCCAGAGACTTTCAAGTTGAAACAATGAGGAAAACAGAGCTAACATCCTACAAAGAGCTTTCCTCATTACCCTTCTTCAGAATGACTCTTCTATGATATATAGCTACTCTCTCAGGAGAAATCCACAAAAATAGCTCAAGGGAACGTGCTATGATCTTTGTATTGTTAATTACTTTTCAAAGTGTGATTTCTTAGCCAGGCCTTACTTTTTCTTGGAAATTTATTATTTTCCCATAATGAGTATATCTCTGATTTGTGAAGAAAATGGATGAGGTTTCCATGCAGAGGTAGAAACCAATGAAGAAAACCCTCCTGTCTTTACTCCTTCCTCTACCTTTTTCCCTTTTCCTTCTTAGTTTTTACTGCTTGCCCTGGTAATAAGTGTTTTTTGTGAAAAGTCTTTAAAAGTAAAAAATGTATGAAGAGGATAATTAAAATCCCCAAGAATCCTACAATCCAGGGATGAATACTTCTAAATTTTGGTATATTTCTCCCTATATTTTCATGGAGGTTTTGTTTTGTTTTGTTTTGTTTTAACATTAGCAGTATTAATAAGTAGGCTTTCTGGGCCAAAGAGAAAAAGTTTGTTTGTGGTTCTTAATGGATTTTGCTTTTATTCTCAGGCAGACACTGACTCACATTTCTATCATGAATAAAGGTGCTCATCTCATTGTAACCTTGCTAGTATTGTGTGCTTTTTAAAAATACATATATATTTTTTCCTGTATTTAAAGTTAATTTAACTTATACATCTTAATTACTAAAATGCTAGTTTTGTCACATTAATCTTATTCAGTAATTATTTATATGTTATATTGTTTTTCTCACTGATGTGTATCTTTATATTTTAATACTAACTCTGCATTTTCATAATGGTGGCAAATGTTTCCCATTTTTCCATTTACCTTTTAGTTGTAATAATTTGTTTAGGGGACAGAAGTTGTTAATGATTATATAGTCTAATGGGTTGATCTTTTTATTTGTGGGTTTTTTTATTTGCTTTTATGTTTGTAAGAACATTATACATTCAAAGATCAAAAGAAATTCACTTGTAATTTGTAAGTTTTCTCTTATAGTTTTCTATTAGTAAAATTTAATTGCTTAATTAATCTGGAACTAATTGGGGGCCTGTGAGTTGAGGATTTGCCATTTCTTATCTCTTATCCTGATTTATTTTCTTCAGAGTGCCTATCACTGCCTGCTATTATATTATTCACTTTCTCTTATTGTCACTAAAGCGTTTGATGCTGGAGGCAGAGCTTTTGTCTATTTGGCCCACTGCTATATCCACAGTGACTGAAACAGTGCTTAGTCACATATGTGATCCCCAAAAAGTATTTGTTGAATGGATGAATGTTGTATAAAATAATTATTTTGTAAAAATAATAGCTTATTCTCCTTGAAATTTCCCACTGAAAACAAAATTTCATCATTATGGTTATTGTAGTTGAACTGGACCAAGCTTTTGAAAGTAACTTTTCTTTAGTATGACTCAAATCAGCAGAATTGACAATAATCCCATTTTATAGATGAGCTGACCAAGTTGGGAAATGAAGACCAACTCATCACACTTGAACTCAGAATTCTTGGTCCCTATTTTTATTTAGCAATTTCAATCATTTATAAAAGAGACAAAAGACTATCAGAAAGCAAATGATCTTGTGGAAAAAAGTAGAACCACTTTTTTACTTTTCACTTCGAATTTCCGAGAGTAATAAATTTTATATGCCAACTGTTTATCCCTATTAGAGTCTTTGAAACCAACATTCAAAATATATTTTTGGTGTCTCATAAAAATTTTTTTCAAATTTTTGTGTAAAAATAACTTAATTATACCAATTAAAACTTAATTATATGATTAAAGCTTAATTATGCCAATTTTGTTCATAACTGTACATAAACTCAATGAATTTGTGAGCTTTTCCCCTCCTCTAGAGGATGAAAAATTATACATGTTTCATTCAAAACACCAAAGCATTTTCTCTATACTGTTCTTTTTCAATATTATAATACAAAAATATCACCAAGCCTTAAAAAATGGGATAGAATAAATATTTCAGATTGCTAAAGGAGTCTATGCTTCTATGAGAAAATAATCCACTTTTGCAAGTGATACAGATACTTTGTATTACAATAAACAGAGTTATATGTTCCAGAAGATAATCAAGCATAAACTTTGGATTTCTACATCTTTCAAAATTACTCTCCAAATCCAAATTCACCCAGGAATTTGTATTCATTTTTACCAAATGTTAAGTGAAGTTGTAATTCTGTGGAAGAATACATGGTGATGAACTCATTGTTAGGAATTACTTAAACAGCAAGTGAAAGACAAATAAATTTCTCTGTATTTCCTTAATTATTTTTTATCAAGTTTTATTTCAACTTAGTGTTTTAAACATTATTCTCCTGGAGATCCAAATATAAGTTCTTATTAAGAGACAAACACTGTTTTACTCTGTGGTGTGACTTAGCCATTCTTTCTGAAAAATACCTTTATATTTGTCATCCAAGTCGTTGCACATTACTTTAAGACATTTGTTTCTTAGAATACTAAATTATGTATTTTTATCCCCACCTCCATGCTCCTTTTCTTTATTGTATCCTACGAAGAAAATGAAAAGCCTTAACTTTTCCTGAAATAAACTTCTTAACTTTATCTTTCCTTTGGATGAGCCAAAATGCAGGACATTTTTATTTACTCATCTATGTGCTTGTTTCTCTGTGGCAGCATATAGGGAAAAACACGGATACAGAGTAAAAAGCTCAGCATCGGAACTAAGGTTCTATTGCTATCACTGCCACTACTTCTGACATCTATCAATACAGTTCTTGAATACTGGCTATATGCCAGTTGCTGTGGTAAATTATTTCCTTATATTCTTTCATCAAATCCCTTCAAAAACTGTTTTACAGATAAGGAGTCTGAAGTTCCAGGAAATTAAGTAATTTTTCCAGGATCACTAGCCTTGCAAGCAACAGTGCTGTGATTAGAAACTGGGTCTTTCTGCTGTAGACTCTTTGATGCTCAGCTGCATTGCCTTCTCTGTGCCTCAGTGGCTCATCTGTAAATGAGAGGGTCTCTGTAGGTTTTAGATTTGAGCTTTGTTGAGCCTCCAAATTCCTTTTGCCAAGGAACAAAAACATGAGATAAAAGCTCAGTACTCTGGTACAAGCAGGGGAGGGCAGTCCCAAAGTCTTCCCTCTCGCCCTTCCCCAAGGCTCAGGAGCCAACTCTCCAGAACCCTAGGACTCCTTAGAATATTATTTGAAGACCCTGGCTACTCTAGCTACCTTCAGAGTATTTTCTGGCTCTACGAGTTCCTGCTGAACTGAAGAAACACGTATTTAAAAAAAAAAAATTAGAACTAGTAACAGATTCACTTAAAGAAGCAGTAGTCTGGTTCACTATTCCATTTCCCTTAGATTTCCTCTTTTGAGAGGATTAAGTGTTTTAATACATTAACACACATATGAAGAGACTAAGTTATCATTTTAAGTAGTAGTTTCCCATTTCTCTTTCTAAGAACAGAAGAAATATAAACATCATTCATGGATCATAAAAAATAAGGATATAATTAAGTATACATATGAACTTGATCATTAGTAGGTTGTACCTCTTATTTCTCATTGTTTTACTGAAGTTCATGTTTGCTGGTGGCAACACTTTGCAAGAATATAAGAAATTAAAACTAAGTGAGTGGATGAAATCCTTTCATTCATTTACAATTTATTCTGCTCCTGTAACAGCACGTCCATCATAGTCTTGAGTTTTAGTTCTCGGCTTGCCAACCTGATTGGAAAAACATGGCAAAGAACAAGATGCTTCCAAAAGCCGCTGCAGAAACATGTGCTGTGAGTAGACGTGAAAAATTCACTCTGCAAGTGTGAGCTGAGCACCTATTATGTACAGTCACTATGATAGGAGCTTGCTGGGGCCAGGAGATCCAAAGTCAGGGTCTCTGTTCCCAGGGGAAATGCCACATGCTGCAGCAGCCACATTAACCATGAGTAAGTACCCAAAGTGCTTGCCAAAAACGATAGCCCAGAGGTGGAGAGGGTGATCAGCTCCGAAGAGCAGATTCCTGGATTGCATTTGAACTTGACCGTGAGTGTGGGAAGGGTCCCTAAGGTTGAAGGCCTTTATTTATAAGTTTGCGCTTCCCAGGTGGCACTGATGATAAAGAACTCATCTGTCAATGCAGGAAACAAGAGACGGGGTCAATTGCTGGGTCAGAAGGATTCCCTGGAGGGCATGGCACCCCCTCCTCCAGTATTCTTGTCTGGAGAATCCAGTGGTCAGAGGAGCCTGGCGGGCCACACTCCATGGCGTTGCTTGGCCACAGTCTCAGTTTTCATTGCAGCACAATGCCATCATGTACCGCTCTAATCATTCCTAAAAACGTCCTTGAGATGGCTCAAATCTGCTTCCTCTCCTCCATGCATCCCACTTCTGTGGGTTCAGACGCCTTCCCATTGAATGACCAAAATAGGGCCCTAGATGTTCCTACCACTTCTAGGTCTTCCTGCTTATTTTCCAATATCTTCTCCTCATCAAAGAGCCACTCAAAGAACTTTCAAAAAGTGAACATCTGATTATATCATCCTTCAAATTTCACTGGCTTTTCATTGCCGTCACACACAAAAAAATCCAAAATCTGTATGGCATAACTTGTCTGGTGTTTTATCCCATCCCTAAATGACTTTTAAACTTATTTCTTGAAGTTCCTCAACTTACACTATGTTAAACTTGCACAAAACTGCGCTCAAGGACTTCAATGATTCATGCTGCTCTAGATCTTTCTCTTTCACTCCACTCCTTTCCTGACTAAGTCATTTGTCTCTTGGGTCCTTGTTTGGATGTTGCCTGATCTTAAAGGCCTTCTCTGGCCCCACACCTAGATTAAATTCTCTTTCTATGAATTCCCACAGCCCCTATAATTGTCACTGTTGCACTCAAATTGCTCTGCATTACTTTGCTTGTTTACTTATCTATGTCAGACTAGGACTGGGCTCTGTGAAAGATGAAAGGAAAGAAGGAAGGGAAGAAGGAAGGAAAGCAAGAATTTAGGCAGTAGAAATTAGAGTCATTCCTCCTTACTGAGAAGGCAATGCGGGAATAATATAGCAGCAGTAGATGCTACATGAATGCACATCTGATTAAAAAAAAAAAAAAAACAGTCTCCTGTAGAGAAACATATTTCACTGGAAATTAGTTGTCAGGTCAGACTTTACATTCGAGGGTTGAGAGTGAAATAAGGGTAGATATGTCTATATGTGTTGGTTTCCCTGGTAGCTCAGTTGGTAAAGAATCGCCTGCAATGCAGGAGACCTAGGTTCAATCCCTGGGTGGGGAAAAATCCCCTGGAGAAGAAAATTGCAATGCACTCCAGTATTCTTTCTTGGAAAATCCCTTGGACAGAGGAGCCTGGTGGGATACAGTCCATGGGGTCACAGAGTCAGACACGACTGAAGCAACTAAACCACCACCATGTCTATATGTATAGCAGTAAAAATCTGCCTTTAATGTCTTATCTAGACCTTATGCCGTAACATAGTATATCTCCCCCACCCCAAGAATAAATTTCCTAGCCCCAGTAGAGAGAACACTATATGGGATGACCCCTTGGTGTAAGGGCTTCCCAGGTAAAGAACCTGCCTGCCAATGCAGAAAACGTAAGAGACACAGGTTCTGATCCCTGATTGGGAAGGTCCCCTGGAGGAGGGCATGGCAACCCACTCCAGTATTCTTGCCTGGAGAAACCCATGGACAGAGGAGCCTGGGTTCTGAACACTGAACAAATTAGGGAAAAGGTATTTGTTTTTGGAGTATGTGCTGACATTAGATACAGTTGGTAGAAAAAATGGGACATTTATATTCAAGAGAAAGAAACTTGAAACTTAGATTAAGACCTGTCCTCTGCTGCTGTTGCTGCTAAGTCACTTCAGTCGTGTTTGACTCTGTGCGACCCCATAGACGGCAGCCCACCAGGCTCCCCTGTCCCTGGGATTCTCCAGGCAAGAACACTGGAGTGAGTTGTCAATTCCTTCTCCAATTATGAAAGTGAAAAGTGAAAGTGAAGTCGCTCAGTCGTGTCCGACCCTCAGCGACCCCATGGACTGCAGCCTACCAGGCTCCTCCACCCATGGGATTTTCCAGGCAAGAGTACTGGAGTGGGGTGCCATTGCCTTCTCCGAAGACTTGTCCTCAGTGAAGCTCAAATCCCTAACTGGACAGTGGGGTATTTTCAAAAGTGTTAATATTTTAAGAAAATATTGAGAAACATCCACTCTCTGAGCTTTATGCATGGAATAGGACTGAATTTAGTAAAGTTTATCATCACCCATCAAGCAGATATTATTTTTTTAAAGAATCTTTCCTTTAAAATATTTGAACACCACCTTCGCTCTTTTCTTCATAGCATTTGCCTAAATTCTATGACTCTTTCGTTGGTATCTTTTCGCATCTAGGATTCTAGGCCTACATTAACAAGAGGTTTGTGCCGGCTCTTGGCAGATTTTATTATGTAATGTTTTTTAACTACTCAGTGGCTTCAGCTTGACTAGAATCTTAGCAACCTCTCACTGTCTCAGTCGGCAATGCCTTTCATCAAGAATAAGGACATTAAAGGAGTAAAAAAAAAGAAAAAAATTAAATGAAACATGTGTTTTAAGAGATTTGAATAAGATATTTTAGTAAGTCAATTTCATGTCACCATCTTGAAAATTTACAACAGTCAGCAATGTAAACATGCACTTCACAAACGCCAGCAGTTGCAGACTGCAAAGTTCATCTACTCATTCAGTGAGGCAGATGTTTCATTTAATACTCTTCATACTATAGATTAGGATTATTTTTTTCTTTTCCTCTTTTTTTTTTTGAAAGGAGTGGGAGAAAAAATTCCCTGACATGCTACTAATATCATCTCACACTGAAGGCCAGATGGCAAAAATGCAAAGGCTGCAGCTTGGTTTATGTACTATATTGTAGGGGGAAAGGAATTTTGTTTCAGAATGAGTTTCAGCTTGATCATTTGTTACTCTAATCTAAACACGAGTCAATGAGTAAAGTAGTACCAGCCAAACTTCAAAAAGTTCTTGAGAGTAAGTGCTTTAAAATGCAATACATCTGGAAAAAGCGCCTTACAGCATCTCGACCTACCCCATCCGGAAGAAACAGAACATAAAACTTGGGTGGCTGCTTTAGTGAGAACCCTTTACAGAGACACTTAGTCAAAAAAATATTATGTTGTACTTTGGTCACTTTTTTTTTTCTGACCCCATCCTGGAGCTTGGGGAATCCTAAGTTCCCAACCAGGGATAGAACTTACACCCCATACAGTGGTAGCATGGAGTCTTAGCCACTGGGCCACCAGGGAATTTCTCCTGTCACTTGTCTTCACGGAAAATTTGGAAACGCTTCTGTTTATAACATTGTTTGCATCATTGGCATTTTGTGTTATGACTAACTTTAGAGTTACATCCATTTATCCACATTTGTGGTTTTTATTGGTCAGTCATTCAGTGGTATCCAATTCTTTGCAACTTGGACTTGGACTGCAGCACACCATGCTTCCCTAACCCTCACCATCTTCCAGGGTTTGTCCAAACTAATGTCCATTAAGTCGGTGATGCCATCCAACCTAGAGGAGGCAATGGCACCTCATTCCAGTACTCTTGCCTGGAAAATCCCATGGATGGAGGAGCCTGGTAGGCTGCAGTCCATGGGGTCACTAAGAGTCAGACACGACTAAGCTACTTCACTTTCACTTTTCACTTTCATGCATTAGAGAAGGAAATGGCAACCCACTCTAGTGTTCTCACCTGAAGAATCCCAGGGACAGAGGAGCCTGATGGGCTGCTGTCTATGGGGTCACACAGAGTCGAACACAACTAAAGTGACTTAGCAGCAGCAGACATCCAACCAGCTCATCCTCTGTCAGCCCCTTCTCTTCTTGACTTAAATCTTTCCCAGCATCAGGGTCTTTTCTAATGAGTCGTCTCTTCGCATCAGATGATGAAAGTATTGGAGCTTTAGCTTCAGCATCAGTCCTTCCAATGAATATTCAAGGTTGATTTCTTTTAGGATTTACTGGTGTGATCTCCTTGTTGTCTAACGGACTCTCAAAAGTCTTCTCCAGCACCACAGTTCAAAAGCATCAATTTTTTAGTACTCAGCCTTCTTTAAGGTCCAGCTCTCACAACTGTACATGACTAATGGAAAAACCAGAGCTTTGACTATATGGACCTTTGTCAGTAAAGTAATGTCTCTGCTCCTTAATTCGCTATCTAGGTTGGTCATAGCTTTTCTTCCAAAGAGTAGGCGCCTTTTAATTTCATGGCTGCCGTCACCATCCACAGTGATTTGGAGTCAAGAAAATAAAGTCTGTCACTGTTGCCCCATCTATTTACCATGAAGTGATGGGAACAGATACCATGATCTTAGTTTTTTGAATGCTGAGTTGTAAGCCAGCTTTTTCACTCTATTCTTTCACTGTCATCAAGAGGTTCTTTACTTCCTCTTGGCTTTCTGCCATAAGGGTGGCGTCATCTGCATATCTGAGGTTGTTGATAGCCTCCCGGCAATCTTGATTCCAGCTTGTGCTTCATCCAGCATGGCATTTCTCATGATTTACTCTGCATATAAGTTAAATAAACAGGGTTACAATATACAGCCTTTTTTTTTTTTTAAACTTTACATAATTGTATTAGTTTTGCCAAATATCAAAATGAATCTGCCACAGATATACATGTGTTCCCCATCCTGAACCCTCCTCCCTCCTCCCTCCCCATACCATCCCTCTGGGTCATCCCAGTGCACCAGCCCCAAGCATTCAGTATCGTGCATCGAACCTGGACTGGCATCTCGTTTCATACATGATATTTTACATGTTTCAATGCCATTCTCCCAAATCTTC
>NW_011494274.1:5175478-5177190 GCF_000754665.1 Bison bison bison | reverse complement strand
ACATGATATTTTACATGTTTCAATGCCATTCTCCCAAATCTTCCCACCCTCTCCCTCTCCCATAGAGTCCATAAGACTGTTCTATACATCAGTGTCTCTTTTGCTGTCTCGTACACAGGGTTATTGTTACCATCTTTCTAAATTCCATATATATGCGTTATTATACTGTATTGGTGTTTTTCCTTCTGGCTTACTTCACTCTGTATAATAGGCTCCAGTTTCATCAACCTCATTAGAATTGATTCAAATGTTTTCTTTAGCCTTGATGAACTCCTTTCCCAATTTGAAACCAGTCTGTTGTTCAAAGTATGGTTTTAACGGTTGTTTCTTGACCTGAATACAGGTTTCTCAGGAGGCAGGTAAGATGGTCTGGTATTTCCATCTCTAAGAATTTACCACTGTTTATTGTGATCAGCACAGTCAAAGGCTTTAAAATAGTCAATGAAACAGAAGTAGATGTTTTTCTAGAATTCTCTTGCTTTTTCTATGATCCAACAGTTGTTGGCAATTTACTTCTCATTCCTCTGCCTTTTCTAAATCCAGCTTGTACATCTGGAATTTCTTGGTTCACATACTGTTGAAGCCTGGCTTGGAGAATTTTGAGCATGATCTTGCTCATGTGAAATGAATGCAACTGTGCAGTAATTGGAACATTCACTGGCATTGCCCTGCTTTGGGATTGGAATGAAAACTGACCTTTTCCAGTCCTGTGGCCACTGCTGAGTTTTACAGATTTGCTGGCATGTTGAGTGTATCACTTTAACAGCATTTTTTAGGATTTGAGATAGCTCAGCTGGAATTCCATCACCTCCACTAGCTTCATTTGTAGTGATGCTTTCTAAGCCCCACTTAACTTCACACTCCAGGATGTCTGGCTCTTGGTGAGTGGCCACACCATCATGATTATCCAGGATATGAAGATCTTTTTTGTATAGTTCTGTGTATTCTTGCCACCTCTTCTTAATCTCTTTTGCTTCTTTTAGGTCCATATCATTTCTCCTCTCTATTGTGTTCATCTTTGCATGAAAATTTCCCTTGGTATCTCTAATTTTCTTGATGAGAACTCTAGTCTTTCCCATTCTATTGTTTTCCTCTGTTTCTTTGCATTTTTCACTGAGGAAGGCTTTCTTTTCTCTCCTTACTATTCTTTGGAACTCTGCATTCAGATAGGTTTATCTTTCCCTTTCTCCTGTGCCTTTAATTTTTCTTCTTTTCTCAGCTATTTGTAAGGCCTCCTCAGACAACCATTTTGCCTTTCTGCATTTCTTTTTCTTGGGGATAGTTTTGATCACCGCTTTCTATATAGTGTTACAGACCTCTGTCCAAAGTTCTTCTGGCACTCTGTATATTAGATCTAATCCCTTGAATCATTTTGTCTCTTCTACTGTATAATACTAAGGGATTTGATTTAGGTCATACATGAATGGAGAAGGCAAGAGCACCCCACTCCAGAACTCTTTCCTGGAAAATCCCATGGATGGAGGAGCCTGGTAGGCTATAGTCCATGGGGTTGCTAAGAGTCAGACACAACTGAGCGACTTCACTTTCACTTTCATGCATTGGAGAAGGAAATGGCAACCCACTCCAGTGTTCTTGCCTAGAGAATCCCAGGGACGGGGGAGCCTGGTGGGCTTCTGTCTATGGGGTCGCACAGAGTTGGACACGACTGAAGTGACTTAGCAGCAGCAGCAGCAGCAGGAGCAGCTGCAGCT
>NW_011494274.1:5166215-5175378 GCF_000754665.1 Bison bison bison | reverse complement strand
TAGGGCATACATGAATGGCCTAGTGGTTTTCCCTACTTTCCTCAATTTAACTCTGAATTTTGCAATAAGGAGCTCATGATCTGAGCCATAGTCAGCTACAGGTCTTGTTTTTGCTGGCTGTGTAGAATTTCTCCTTCTTTGGCTACAAAGCATATAATCAACCTGATTTCAGTATTGACCATCTTGTGATGTCCATGTGTAGAGTCATCTCTTGTGTTTCTGGAAGAAGGTATTTGCTATGACCAGTGCACTCTCTTAGCAAAACTCTGTTAGCCTTTGTCCTGCTTCATTTTGTACTCCAAGGCCAAACTTGCCTGTTACTCTAGGTATCTCTTAACTTCCTGCTTTTGCATTCCAGTCCCCTATGATAAAATGGACTTTTTTTTTTTTTTTATGTTAGTTCTGGGTTTTCTCATGGTTAAAAATGATAATTAATTTTACAAACTAAAAAGCTAGTTGTTAAGCTCCTAGTTCATTAAACATTGGTACTTGAAGGGACCAGCTCCACTTCTTATCTTCAGGGTTAAATTCAGAGCAAAATTCAGTTAAATTGAAGAAAGTAAGGAAAACCATTAGGCCCCTATGGCCTAAATCAAATCCCTTACTATTCTACAGTGGAAATTACAAAAAGATTCAAGAGATTAGACCTGATAGAATGCCTGAAGAACTATGGACAAGGTTTGTAACATTGTACAGAAAACAAAGATCATGGCATCCGGTCCCATCACTTCATGGGAAATAGATGGGGAAACAGTAGAAACAGTGTCAGACTTTATTTTTCTGGGCTCCAAAATCACTGCAGATGGTGACTGTAGCCATGAAATGAAAAGACGCTTACTCCTTGGAAGGAAAGTTTTGACCAACCTAGATAGCATATTCAAAAGCAGAGACATTACTTTGCCAACAAAGGTTTGTCTAGTCAAGGCTATGGTTTTTCCTGTGGTCATGTATGGATGTGAGAGTTGGACTGTGAAGAAGGCTGAGCGCCAAAGAATTGATGCTTTTGAACTGTGGTGTTGGAGAAGACTCTTGAGAGTCCCTTGGACTGCAAGGAGATCCAACCAGTCCATTCTGAAGGAGATCAGCCCTGGGATTTCTTTGGAAGGAATGATGCTAAAGCTGAAACTCCAGTACTTTGGCCACCTCATGTGAAGAGTTGACTCATTGGAAAAGACTCTGATGCTGGGAGGGATTGGGGGCAAGAGGAGAAGGGGACGACAGAGGATGAGGTGGCTGGATGGCATCAGTGATTCGATGGACATGAGTCTGAGTGAACTCCAGGAGTTGGTGATGAACAGGGAGGCCTGGCATGCTGTGATGCATGGGGTCACAAAGAGTCAGACATGACTGAGTGACTGATCTGATCTGATAGGATGGTGATCAAAACTATCCCCAAGAAAAGGAAATGCAAAAAGGCAAAATGGTTGTCTGATGAGGCCTTAAAAATAGGGAGATACCTATTACAAGTGTAGTCTACAGAAGCCTAGAAGGGATAAAAGTCTGGCAGTATGTGCCATCTCTGGCAGATTGGAAAGTAAAAGAGATAGAAAACAATCTTTTCCTTTACCTGTAGTCTAGTATGGCCCTGAAACTCCACTGCTTTTCATCAGATTTTTAAATGAACCCCTGACTCTAATAAGATTGAGAATAAACAAAAGCCTACTTGGAGAAAGCAAGGGAGTTCCAGAAAAACAGCTACTTCTGCTTCTTTGACTATGCTAAAACCTTTAACTATGTGGCTCACAACAAACTGTGGACAGTTCTTAAAGAGATGAGAGTAGCAGACCACCTTATTTGTCTCCTGAGAAACCTGTATATGGTCAAGAACAACAGTTAGAACCAGTTATGGAAAAACTGACTGGATCAAAATTGGGAAAGGAGTATGACAAGGCTATGTATTGTCATGCTGCTTTTTAAACTTAAATACAGAGTACATTGTCAGGGAATGTTTAACAGTGCGATTCCTGTGTGCTGTTTCCTATCTCTCTTGAGCCCTCTGTTCCTTATCAGTTCCTGATAGGAGCCAGCTGAGTGGCAAGCCACTCCTAGGACTGAGATCAAAGAGAAGGGATTCTTGCATAGGATTTCCTTCATTAGCTTTTCCATATGGTGAAAGGGATTATCTACAACCCTCTTTTGATATGGATTGTCTTTTGGCTTTATGGCCTCTATTACTCCTCTATTACTTCCACATCCAAGGTAAGAGAAATCCAAGTAAGACAGTAGGTGTTGCAAAAGGCATCAGAGGGCAGACACAGAAATCATAATTCACAGAAAACTAGGTCTGTCTAGTCAAGGCTATGGTTTTTCCAGTGGTCATGTATGAATGTGTGAGTTGGACTGTGAAGAAAGCTGAGCACCGAAGAATTGATGCTTTTGAACTGTGGTGTTTGAGAAGATTCTTGAGAGTCCCTTGGACTGCAAGGAGATCCAACCAGTCCATCCTAAAGGAAATCAGTCCTGAGTATTCAATGGAAGGACTGATGCTGAAGCTGAAACTCCAACACTTAGGCCACCTGATGTGAAGAGTTAACTCATTGGAAAAGACTCTGATGCTGGGAGGAATTGGGGACAGGATGAGAAGGGGACGACAGAAGATGAGATGGCTGGATAGCATCACCAACTCGATGGACATGAGTTTGAGTGAACTCCGGAAGTTGGTGATGGACAGGGAGGCCTGGCGTCCTGCAATTCATGGAGTCGCAGAAAGTCGGACACGACTGAGCGACTGAACTGAACTGACTCCTTGTTTCCTTGGTAACTTGTAAAGCTTGGTCTTTTGATCTTTATCTGAAGAAGCTACCTTGTAATATGGTATATATACCCACACAGAATTCAATAAACCACCCTTGTTCCACAAGAGACTTGGGTTCCCGTGTCCTTCTTTCTCTCTCTCTATCTCTCTGGTTGATTCCCTAGAGCACAGAGGCCTGCTGAGCTCATTTTCCTGCCTGGGCTTCCAAGACCTCTCAAGACTTCTTGAGAGGGCACCCTGAGCCTACATCAGTGGTACAAGCTCTGTCCAAGGGCTTTGTTGGTTTTCAGCATAACCCAGGGAATATTAGCCTCTTTCTTTTCTTTCTTTCACATTCTTATTGTCGACTCCGGACCACCAAGTTCCGGTCCATTGAAGGACCCCAACAGTACATCATGTGAAATGCCAGGCTGGATGAATAACAAGCTGGGAATCAAGATTGCCCCATAAAATATCAACAACTTCAGGTAGGCAGATGATACTACTTTAATGATAGAAAGTGAAGAGAAACTGAAGACCTACTTTTGAGGGTGAAAAAGGAGGCTAAAAAAGCTGTCTTAAAACTCAAATTTCAAAAAATGAAGATCATGGCATCCAATCCCACCACTTCATGGCAAATAGAAGGGGAAAAAGTAAAGTGTCACATTTAATTTTCTTGGGCTCCCAAGTCACTGCAGACAGTGATTGTGGCCATGAAATTAAAAGACGCTTGCCCCTTGAAAGGAAAGGTATGACAAACCTAGACAGTGTATTGTAAAGCAGAGTCATCACTTTGCCAACAAATATCAGTATAAAAGCTGTTGTTTTTCCAGTAATCATGTATTGATATGAGAGTTGGCCCATAAAGAAGGCTAAAGTGAAATCCCAAGTCATGTCCAACTCTTTGCGACCCCATAGACTGAAGCCTACCAGGCTCCTCTGTCCATGGGATTCTCCAGGCAAGAATACTGGAGTAGGTTGCCATTTCCTTCTCCAGGGGATCTTCCCAATCCAGGGATCAAACCTGGGTCTCCCGCACTGCAGGCAAACACTTTACTGTCTGAGCCACCAGGGAAGCCCAACGAAGGCTAAGCACCACAGAATTGATGCTTTTGAACTGTGGTGCTGCAGAAAACTCTTGAGAGTCCTTTGGGCAGCAAGATCAAACAAGTGAATCCTAAAGGAAATAAACCCTGAGTATTCACTGGAAGTACTGTTGCTGAAGCTGAAGCTCCAAGACTTTGGCCAAGTGATGCACAAGAGTCGAATCACTGGAAAAGACCCTGATGCTGGGAAAGATTAAAAGCAAAAGAAGAAGGGGACAATAGAGGAAGACATGGTTGGATGACATCACCAACTCAATGGACGTGAGTCTGAGCAAACTCTGGGAGATAGTGGAGAACAGAGAAGCCTGGCGTGCTGCAGTCCATGGTGTTACAAAAAGTCAGACACAACTTAAGGACCGAAAAATAACAACTACCTGCATGTTTACTTTAGCTTTCCAAGAATGCTTTCATCACCTATAGAATAGGAAACAAACAGGTACATGTCAAAGGGAACACTATATTTTATCTAACTGAAGATTTTAGTTTAATTGGGAAAGTGGGGTGTATTTCCATTGTTTAAATGCAATCTTTCTTCTGGGAACAAGTTTATCCTCTGGGTCTTTACCTAAGTATGTGTCAGAGTGCATCCATTCAAGTTGATTGGGCAAGATGATATTCTGTCTTGATAATCTTATGCCCTAAACTACCAGTGCTTTTTCATTCTGTTTGATCTTATTCTGCTTACCTTTATTAGGATCTAGGAAACTTTCAATAACATACCACTAGCCTTTCCCAATTTCCCCCCCTCTCAATCCTAGCTATAGAGAACTGTGTCTCTTGCTACTCAGCACCCCCACACTCCTTTTTCTCTTAGTTGAGTTTTGGATTTCCTGGGGTGATTCTGAGTTTGTAATGCTGAATCACAAGAATGGGAAAAGAAGTACAGAAACAGAGAGAAAAGGAAAAAACGGATAAGAACTCTGGATGCTGAGTTTTGTCCAGACTTTGTTCTATTGAAAACAATCTGGATTATTGGAATGTAGAGAGGAAATTTTGAAGAGATCCTAGAGGCTAAAATGCCTTACATAATGAAAGAATAGGAATGGAAAAAGATAGAACCATGGCAAAAGTGAAAGTTCAAGTCACTCAGTCCAACACTTTGCGACCCCACGGACTATACAGTCCGTGAATTCTCCAGGCCAGAATACTGGAGTGGGCAGCCTTTCCCTTCTCCAGGGTATCTTCCCAACCCAGGGATCAAACCCAGGTCTCCTACATTGCAGGCAGATTCTTTACCAACTGAGCTATGAGAGAAGCCTGAACCATGGCAAGGTGTTCTGGAAAAATTGACAAGGAGCAGCTAGTGAGAAGTAAGAGAACTGGGGAGAGAAGGAGGTAGTTATGATAAATGCTGCTATGATTTTACACCATATTATATATAATAATTTTAAGCAGATGTAAGTAAAAATTGGAAATGTTTTTAAGAAAATTTCCTCTGGTTCCTATACTCTGGATACAACTCAGTACGAATACTAAGGCACATGGAATCCCACATCTAATGAGGATTTCATTTGTTCTTTTTTCCTCTTTGGTTTTGTTTTCAGTGTTGTGCACTAGAGAGAGATAATGTATAGGTGTCTTAGAAACAATGAAAGCCTGATATAAATTCAAAGTTTTATTATCAGCATCAATGCTAACTTTTGAGTGAAACATATATTCTTTTGAAATAATTACTCACATTAATTTCAACTCCCTTCACTGATAAACATATATGCAAGCATTATAGTAGTTTTATCAGTGGCTAGGAGCAGTAAGTCCCTTTCAAATTTGTGAGAAGTTTTATGAAAATGTATCTATTTCCCAATACTTCACACATTCAGGCTGGTTAAACAAAGTCAGAAGCGTAGGGGTCATTTAGGGCAGCAGTTTTCAAAGACTAGTCCATAATAAAATTTTTACTGACTCACAGTAAAATGTAAAACATATAGGACAGTGTAGGAAATGTATCCAAAAGCTAAGTGCATTCAATATAAAGAATCAGATAAATAGAGATTTTATAGTAAAATATTATTTCTTCTGTGAATGACAATGTTAATATTATTAGAGCAAAATATATGTTAATCACCCTCTTTTAAGTGGCACACATTCTTTGAAGCTTTTTCTGATGTATGAACCCCAGAAAGAAGCCTAGGAACTACCAATTAAGGGCTCCAAGGCTGTAATACCCTAAATGCTCCCTATAGACACAAAGGAACTTAACTTTATAACTTCTAGTCATTGACAAAGCTCTGGTTCAACAAATCACATTAGCACAGACATACAAAAATAAGGGAACTATTTTTGGTAGATAGATAGTGTCTTTCCTAAGTGCAGCCATAAATTTGGGGCATATGAAAATTTTAAAGAATAGTAAAAGGTTTTTGTATAGTTCATTAGCTGAACTGGAAGCCTATTGAAGGCATTTTCTTTGACTATTTAGAGTGCAGCCCAATGCTCAGAGGAGTACAGTTGTTCAGTAAATATCTATTTATTGAAAGAATAAACAAATGAAAACAGTTAACCTAGGGAACGTACTGGTGGTGAATGTATGGGAAAGATATAACCTGTGGATTTCATTAATAAGGTACTTTTACTATCAAAAATATTTAAAACATACATAAAGGAAACAGCAGACAGCAATTTAACAAATACCCATCTATTTGAAACAAGGAACTATGAATATTAATATTCTGTCTTATTTCCTTGAGAACTGGTTTTCTTTTAGAATTAAGAATAGGGCTTCCTGGTGGCTCAGTTGATAAAGAATCCTCCTGCAATGCAGGAGACGCAGGTTTGATCCCTGGGTGAGGAAGAGCCCCTGGAAAACGAAACAGCAACCCATTCCAGTATTCCTGCCTGGAAAATTCCATGGATAAAGGAACCGGGCAGGCTACAGTCCACCGGACTGCAAAGAGTCAGACATGACTGAGTGGTTGAGCACACACACACACACACAGCTGACTAACAGTGTTGCTACTGTGGTAATCCTTCTGAAGTGGGTTCTTTAGATGTCATTTAAAAATCTATTGATGTTGAATGTATAAATCTAGTTAACTCATTTTAACTTGTACAGAATATTCAGTAGTGCGCATATCTTTAGTTATGTTACACATTGCCAAATTACTCTTCCAAATGTTTCAAAAATTAAATTTCAAACAATAGTACGTCTGATTTTATGTTTCCCCACATCTTTATCACTATTTATTATTATTGAAATTTAACACTTTTGCAAATCTAATTATTATGAATTTTTGTGTGTATTGCTTCCAAAGGTGGATAGAGTTTTACAGCATAACTCAGTCCTACTCTTGCTCATTTTTCTCAATTCCATAAAAGCAAAAGAGCCCCCAAACTATTTGTGGATCAAATCAGCTGTCAGAGCTCTCAATTATTTAGTTTAACAACTTGAAGATACACAGTAAATAATATCTTGAGGGTTGTTTTATGCTGTCTTGTTCTTTGTTGAAGCTGTTATAAACAGAATGCGCACACTTTTTTATATGAAAAGTGTAGACCACAGATAACAAATTGATTATTTTCTGTATGATTTGTAAGATAAGCTTCTAACATCTCTTTTTATTACTTGATTAAGAGATAATGGGCCAGATTACTCAAAGCAAGAATAGATTCTTTTCAGGTTTTAATAAATAAAGTTATCTTAATGATGATTACCACATTTTATATTTGCAATAAAAAACAACGCATAAATATCAAATTGTACTATTATTAACATAAGCTTCAGTTTTCTGCCAATGTAAAAATCTGGTAATTATCACTAGAATCGTTCTCTGAAATTAAGAAGTACTGTAGATAAATAGGGATTAAGAATGCCATTTATTTCTTAACATTCTAAAGGCAAATATATCCACCTATTATCCTTTTCAATAACCTGACATAATGACAATGGAATAAAAGGTTGTCACAGCATAATAGTACCTGACTGAAAAATTAATACTGAGGTGAAGCTGGAGCATTTATCAAAAATAAGTGTCGAAGTGGAAGGGAAATGGTTATTTTTTTCAAAGTAGGAGACATTGATCCTGTGATAATGTTCTATGAAAATAACTTTATTTCTGTTACACCAATTGACTGATTTTGACACAATTATTTTTAAAAAATAAAATTTGATGGGCTACAGCTCATTTCATTTCTTAGGGATTTATTTGCTCACCTGTGCTTATGTATAGGACCGACATGCATCTTCAAAGCCTTGAATGCAATAAAAATACAGCAGCCCTATGCATTCCTCACTCTTTCCCTATCCCAGCTCTGACCTTTCATCTCCCTTTATTTATAGTCACTGAGTTACACCGAGGAGCCCTAGGTCAGTGATGGTTTTCATAACGGACACCAGCCTGAGCATTTCCTATCCTTTTAGATGTTTGTGGATCAAAGCAGTTGTCAAAGCGCCCAATTGTTTAGTTTACTTTAACAACTTTCAGATACATGCTAAGTAATAACTTAAGGCTTGTTTTGTACTATCTTGTGTCTCATCTATCAATTTCCAATTGATGAGGATTTGGAAAGGGTCAAGAGTTCCACACTCCCTTTCACGGTTGCCTCACTGGAGTCTGCAGAAAGGGCAATACTCTTCGGCTTCACTCTCACCCCTGTTTATTGTTACAGCTGAAAATGTAGCATCAGTTCAGTTCAGCTGCTCAGTCATGTCCAACTCTTTCCAAACCCATGAATCGCAGCACGCCAGGCCTCCCTGTCCATCACCAACTCCCAGAGTTCACCCAAACTCATGTCCATCGAATCTGTGATGCCATCCAGCCATCTCATCCTCTGTCATCCCCTTCTCCTCCTGCCCCCAATCCCTCCCAGCATCAGTCTTTTCCAATGAGTTAATTCTTCTCATGAGGTGGCCAAAGTATTGGAGTTTCAGCTTCAGCATCAGTCCTTTCAAAGAACACCTAAGACCGATCTCCTTTAGGATGGACTGGTTGGATCTCCTTGCAGTTCAAGGGACTCTCAAAAGTCTTCTCCAACACCACAGTTCAAAAGCATCAATTCTTTGGCACTCAGCTTTCTTCACAGTCCAACTCTCACGTCCATACATGATCACTGGAAAAACCATAGCCTTGACTAGACGGACCTTTGTTGGCAAAGTAATTTCTCTGTTTTATAATATGCTATCTAGGTTGTCATAAATTTCCTTCCAAGGAGTAAGTGTCTTTTAATTTCATGGCAGCAATCAACATCTGCAGTGATTTTGGAGTCCAAAAAAATAAAGTCTGACATTGTTTCCACTGTTTCCCCATCTATTTCCCATGAAGTGATGGGACCACATGCCATTATAGTTTTCTGAATGTTGAGCTTTAGGCCAACTTTTTTTTTTTTT
>NW_011494274.1:5163855-5166115 GCF_000754665.1 Bison bison bison | reverse complement strand
TGGACTTCCCTGGTGGCTCAGATGGTAAAGCATCTGCCTGCAATATGGGAGACCCAGGTTCGATCCCTGGGTTGGGAAGATCTCCTAGAAGGAAATGGCAACCCACTCCAGTATTCCTGCCTGAAGAATCCCAGGGACAGAGGAGCCTGGTTACAGTCCATGGGGTCGCAAAGAGTCAGACACGACTCAGTGACTTCACTTCACTTCAAGCCAACTTTTTAACTCTCCTCTTTCACTTTCATCAAGAGGCTTTTTAGTTCCTCTTCACTTTCTGCCATAAGGGTGCTGTCATCTGCATATCTGAGGTTATTGATATTTCTCCTGGAAATCTTGATTCCAGCTTTTGTTTCTTCCAGCCCAGTATTTCTCATGATGTACTGTGCATATAAGTTAAATAAGCAGGGTGACAATATACAGCCTTGACATACTCCTTTTCCTATTTGGAACCAGTCTGTTGTTCCATGTCCAGTTCTAACTGTTGCTTTCTGACCTGCATATAGGTTCTCAATATGCAACATTTAAACATAAAAATTGAGGGCCACTTCATATTGGCCAGCTGAAGCCTCCATAATTTGCCTTTTCTAAAAAAAGTAAGTAGTTTCACACAGACATCAGGATTTGTATACAGTATGTTTTCAATAAATAACCCTTCAATGAATGGCTAAAAGAATCATGTTCACAAATACATGAAAATTCTATTATTTTGTATGGTATCTGAGCAAGCTGCCTGGGATTCTGATCACTTCAGATTTTCCTTCCATGAAGCTGAAAATGTTTCTTCAGTTTGGGAATCTAGCCTAGGAAAACCTCTGGGTAAGATAGAAATATGTCTATTTTCTATAGAGAGGCTGATCTGTACTTGGATAATCCTTGGAAAGACTCTCATGGGAGTGTCAATTTAAATGATCCTTGTCAGTTCAGTTCAGTTGCTCAGTCGTGTCTGACTCTTTGTGATCCCATGAATTGCAGCATGCCAAGCCTTCCTGTCCATCACCAACTCCTGGAGTTCACTCAGACTCATGTCCATCGAGTCAGTGATGCCATCCAGCCATCTCATCCTCTGTCATCCCCTTCTCCTCCTGCCCCCAATCCCTCCCAGCGTCAGAGTCTTTTCCAATGAGTCAAGTCTTCACATGAGGTGGCCAAAGCACTGGAGTTTCAGCTTTAGCATCATTCCTTCCAAAGAAATACCAGGGCTGATCTCCTTCAGAATGGACTGGTTGG
Source organism: Bison bison bison (assembly GCF_000754665.1). Taxonomy (NCBI): domain Eukaryota; kingdom Metazoa; phylum Chordata; class Mammalia; order Artiodactyla; family Bovidae; genus Bison; species Bison bison. The sequence continues at coordinate 5,164,891 of NW_011494274.1, read as the reverse complement.
ATCTCCTTGCAGTCCAAGGGACTCTCAAGAGTCTTCTCCAACACCACAGTTCAAAAGCATCAATTCTTTGGCGCTCAGCCTTCTTCACAGTCCAACTCTCACATCCATACATGACCACAGGAAAAACCATAGCCTTGACTAGACAGACCTTTGTTGGCAAAGAAATGTCTCTGCTTTTGAATATGCTATTAGGTTGGACATAACTTTCCTTCCAAGGAGTAAGCATCTTTTAATTTCATGGCTGCAATCACCATCTGCAGTGATTTTGGAGCCCCAAAAAAATAAAGTCTGACACTGTTTCCACTGTTTCCCCATCTATTTCCCATGAAGTGATGGGACCAGATGCCATGATCTTCATTTTCTGAATGTTGAGCTTTAAGCCAACTTTTTCACTCTCCACTTTCACTTTCATCAAGAGGCTTTTGAGTTCCTCTTCACTTTCTGCCATAAGGGTGGTGTCATCTGCATATCTGAGGTTATTGATATTTCTCCCGGCAATCTTGATTCCAGCTTTTGTTTCTTCCAGCCCAGCGTTTCTCATGATGTACTCTGCATATAAGTTAAATAAGCAGGGTGACAATACGCAGCCTTGATGTACTCCTTTTCCTATTTGGAACCAGTCTGTTGTTCCATGTCCAGTTCTAACTGTTGCTTCCTGACCTGCATACAGATTTCTCAAGAGGCAGATCAGGTGGTCTGGTATTCCCATCTCTTTCAGAATTTCCCACAGTTTTTATTGTCCAAGATCAAGTGTAGTATCAAGTGTGTAATGACCCTTGTAGATAAGGGAAATTCCAACTCTATAGAACTTCATTTTTTATGTTATAAAAGGCAATTTTCTGAACACATGAGTTCATCATTATATTTGGTTCATTCTTCCCATATTTTTATTTTTTTTTAAATACCTGCTGTCCTGATTATCAGTGAGGTTAAAAAAAAATAGGGCTCATTTTAAAATTATATAACACAATTGACATTGTCCCAGTAAATCTTGACCTGTTTTATGTTTTATGCTTTACACTGACTCCTGTCCACC
>NW_011494274.1:5097653-5163755 GCF_000754665.1 Bison bison bison | reverse complement strand
CCCCACCTCCCCACCACGAGCAAATGACACAGAAATGTACTTCTAGAATTCCAATTCTGATCTTTGGTTGCTTCTCATGAGTGGAATTTTAGCACAAATCATACAAAAGTAAGGGACAGTCACTGGTCTTATGAAAATACAATAAAAGTGTACAAAGTGTAGTTTACAGTTAAGACATTCACTGTGTAATACTCCACCAACCTTCTATCATATGTACCCAGTGGTGATCAGTAAACACTAATGAATAATAATGATCACTTGAAAAAGCCATTGAAATTGCTTCAAGGAATGAAACTAGAGTAAATGATTGGTATGTAAATTGTATTTCACCTGAGGGAGAAACTGGTAAACAAAGGCAATACACATTGCTTACAGGTGATCATCAGTTCTCTGCAGCTCATAAGGTGGTTTTCTTTCTTCGTACCATGGGGTTTAATATCTTGAGCCTCGCACACCACCCACCTCCTGTGTAAAATTTACACAAGCATTGAAAGATTGTGGAATATCCAAGGAAATCATTTTTCAGTCGATTGAGTTCTTAATGGGAAAAGCTCTCTGAATGCTGTCTTACAAATTAGAAGATCCCCTGCTTTCTAAATAGTTCAATTGAAACCAGCTTTGTATTTATCCTTCAGGTCATTCAGGCTGAAATGTTGTTAAGTCTTAAGACTAAAAGTCAGACTTTAAAAGGTAAAATGTCAAGTCCTTTTAGGCTTCAGCTGACCTTTTAAACCAGATTAGGGATTTGAAGCATTACACATGGATTTCTACATTTTATATCCCCATATTTAACAAATGATCAAATATAACTCCCAAGAATACTATTTTTACAAGTTTGACATTTCAGGTCTGAGAGGTGGCTGGCTGACTCTTTTTACATAAATTTGCTGGTGGGGGAATACTTTAGTTTCAGTGAATACTTTGGTTTATTCTACCCCTATTTCTTTGAAGAAACTTTGTATATTTTACAGTATGGTGGAGGAAAACCAATGCCTTAAAATAGTCACTAAAAGACTGCAAAATGGAGAGGTCTTTGTATATCTTTAGTTCAAGACCTAAAACAGTAATAATAGATACTTAATCCATTCTTTGCACTGATAATTAAGGTGAAAAAAACCAATGCATATCTCCAATCATAAATTTCTTGGGGATTTACTAATGTGTGTGTTCTCCACAGGGTTTTGCCCACCAATAATTTATAGAAGTAGTCCCCAAACATTTTGATACCCTGGACATATCTACCTTCAGCACAATGGCACCTAGCACATTTCAGACTGAAAAATGATTGCATGAACTGAAGTTAGTGAGAGGTGCAATTTCAAATAAGTAAAATAAGTAGAAACAAGCTAACACTGCCTTCCTTGATCCCTACATGGCTTCACACAACTCTGCTCACTCCTCATCTTTTCATGATGTCAAGACAATAATCACAGTGATGGATTAAGTTTTTGCAAGACTATAGAGGTTTTTTTTTTTTGCAAACTTCCTTTTTACCCAAAACTGCAGAACAACTCCATACTGCAGATACGCTCCTGAATCTCCAGGAAAATCTCTCTCCCATAAAATGATTGTTATTTTAATAAAGGAGACTTCTGTATAAAGCATCATGGCCAGAGCAGTGTTTAAGGGTAGGAAATGAGTTTCAGTAAGGGTGAGAAGACTGTTGTTCAGTCACTAAATCATGTCCAACTATTTGCAACCCCATGGACTGTAGCACACCAGGCTTCCCTGTCCTTCACTATCTCCTGGAGTCTGTTCAAACTCATGTCCACTGAGTTGGTAATGCTATCCAACCAACTCATCCTCTTTCACCCCCTTCTTCTGTCTTCAATCTTTCCCAACATCAGAGACTTTTCCAATGAGTTGGCTTTTCGCATCAATCAGGTGGCCAAAGTATTGGAGCTTCAGCTTTAGCAACACTCCTTCCAATGAATACTCAGGGTTGATTTCCTTTAGGATTAACTGGTTTGATCTCTTTGCAGTTCAAGGGACTTTCAGCTGTCTTCTCCAGCACCAGAATTCAAAAGGATCAATTCTTCAGCACTCAGCCTTGTTTACAGTCCAACTCTCCCATCTGTATGTGACTACTGGAAAAACTATAGCTTCGACTATATGGACCTTTGTTGGCAAAGTGGTGTCTCTGCTTTTTAATACACTGTCTGGGTTTGTCATATCTTTTCTTCCAAGGAACAAGCATCTTTTAACTTCTTGGCTGTGTCACCGTCCTCAGTGATTGGGAGCCCAAGAAAAGAAAATCTGTCACTGTTTTCACTTTTTCCCTTCTATTTGCTGTGAAGTGATGGGACTAGATGCCATGACCTTAGTTTTTTGAATGTTGAGTTTTAAGCCAGCTTTTTTTATTCTGCTCTTTCACCCTCATCAAGAGACTCTTTAGTTCCTCTTCACTTTCTGCCATTAGAGTAGTATCATCTGCATATCTGAGACTGTTGCTATTTCTCCTGGCAATTTTAATTCCAGCTTGTGATTCATCCAGCCTGGCATTTTTACATGACTTACTCTGCATATAAGTTACATAAGGGAGAAAGGAAAAGCTATACCCAAATGAATGCACAGTTCCAGAGAGTAGTAAGTAAGGAGAATAAGAAAGCCCTCTTCCGTGAACAATGCAGAAAAATAGAGGAAAACAATAGAATGGTAAAGATTGGAGAAGACTGAATTACTCACAGATGGCATTATTTCTTTAAAGGGAAATCAATAAAAAAGGGCCAGTTGTGGCATCCATTGAGTGTTTGTGGATCATTTTCTATGGCTATGGCCAGACTTCTGGGGGCTACTGAAAAGCCAAAAAAAAAAAAAAAAAATCAATTGTTGGGAACCCAAATTATCTGACTTTTATTTAGTGAGGGTTTGAAAGGCTCTGGTTGTGTTTCAACTTCCTATCTTGCTTAAGTCTCTGTCCTAGAGTATTGCGGACTTTTTCTGGGAACACTAAGTCACACCTCAAAATTCTTTTTGAAATGGGTTATTCATAATTTTTTGATGGAAAAAAAACAGATATTCAAGTTTTAAAAAAAACACACACATTTGACCTGAATCTTGAAGAATAAAAATTAATTCCAGAGTAACATGCAGAAATGTTTCTTTACATTTCAGGGCATGGGATAACCAAAGATACTTAAAAGTAAAGTAGAGGACAAATTTAAGAAATAAGAAAACATTCATTTGTGGGGCTCTGGCTTAACACAGTAATTTAACAAACCGGAAGCTACAGAAAAGAGTTTTGTTTTACCTTGATGGACATTGTTGAACAAGTGTGAATTATTCTCTGTACATATTATCTTTAGAAAGGACTGAAGAGGTAATCTAGTTTGACACCACGTTTTTGTGAATAAAAATAATGCAAAAAATAATAATAAATGAAATACATATTGAGAATACTAGTTGATGACAAAAACCAAATGCAAAACATCTAAGTCCTGAGTTTACACGTTTTGGTTTTTCTTGTAATAGCAATCTCAGAAAACCAAAATTGGCTATTTAATATATTTCTATGTTGAGGTAAAGAAGCATGCTTAAAAACTATTTTGAAAGTCTTTAAAAATAAGTATTATAATTGGAAAATATCATAAAATCTTAATTTCTAGCAATAACAAGATGGAAAGAGCAACTCAACTCACATGAATCAGATAAATGATTTCAGGTCAATAATTACCCTTCATTTTGGAAGCAATTCTCTTATGTAGTATTACTGATATCTGTCTCTGAGGAATGCAGCTACTTTGGTTTTTCTTAGCTTATATTCTTCTAAATTTACAATAATTTGCTCATTTGAAATATACTAAAGGATTATTATCATACTCAAAAGAATATATATATGTATATACATATATATATGTATGCCAGTTATGCATCCTTCTTTCTCAATTTTCTGTTTTTCAGTCACAAGTCGTGTCTGACTCTTTGTGCCCCTTGGACTGCAGCCCACCAGGCTCCTGTGTCCTTGCAGTTTCCCAGGCAAGAATCCTGGAGTGGGTTGCTGTTTCCTTCTCAAGGGGATCTTCCTGACCCAGGGATTGAACTCGAGTCTCATGCTTGGCAGGTGGATTCTGTTCCACTGAGCCACCTGAGAAGCCCCTTCTCGGTATACCTACTGCTATTTGTTGTTGCTATTGTTGTTTTTGCCAGACTCTTTCATAAACCTGAAAAAAATAGACATTTCACACACAAAAAAAAGTTTCAAAAATATATTTGATGCACATAGACAGGAATATTGATAGTTGTTAGTGATCTGTTTTTAATGGATGTTCAAAGCCGAAAAATAGTTAAAACAACATTCATTTGCCTTCAGTGGGACATGAGGATGGAAATTACAGGTTAAGTGTAAATAATAACTTTCTGAAAGTTGGAGATAAACCAAATATCTGAGGGATTTTATGGAAATTTCTCTGTTAACCAATTACACACTCATCTTTCCAAGATGATTTACATACAGTCTTGTCTGATGGAATATTAGAACTTGAACTCTTGAGGTGCCTCTCAGAATAGCATTAGAATAATAGATGTTTCAATACTGTCATGAACTTCTACATCCTTCATTTTCTTTGACCAGTATTAAACTATATTTTAGATGAAAAACGAATATTGTGATTGCTATCAAGAATGCAAGTGCTGTATTAGTTTCAGATAACCCATGCAAAAGATAAAGGATTTCAGTATCATATAAAAATAACGTTGGGTATCTATATGTGGAAAAATTAACTAATAATTCTCAGTGTAATGTTTCCTGCACTGAAATAAGATAGGTGGTGGACAACTGATGGCAGGGAAGTAAAATAAGTCTTCGCAGTTCTCTACTTGTATTTAATGTAGTAATCACTAGGTAAATAACTATGCCTTTAACAGACAAAGCAACAGAAAATGGGAAGAATAACCAACAAATACAATCTATGCTCTTTTCAGTAAAAAGTATGAAACAGTAAACAGAGCATTATTTTTTATTTTAAATCAAATTAAACAGTATAATGTAGGAGCCATGAGCTGTGCTGAGAACTGAGAACATAAAGTTATGTAAGTTACAGCTGAACCTATTGTGGTAATTATATCACAATGTATGTAAATCAAACCATGATGCTATATGCCTTAAAATTATACAGTGATGCATGTTAATTACGCCTCAATAAAACTGGAAAAGAATTTTAAATACTTAGGCTACATTCCTTGTTCTTAAGAAGCTTAATCCCAGTTGTTGTCATTTATCAGGGGGTTGCCAACAAGTAGTGGTATTAAATGTGATATTAGAAGCCCAGAATTTGAAGTTGAAAAGGGATGGCTCTGCTGGTCACTACACCGATGGCCATGGGCAAGTGGCTTCACAGCCCTGAAGCCCGGTGCCCTCATCTGTGCCACAGTTATGTGAGGAGACCTTTGCCACGGAGCTGGTACTCTTCTAGGAATCTCCTGTGTGCCAATCATTTCAACCTCACAATAACCTTTTCAGCACCCTGATTTTTTGTGGATGAAGAACTCTCTAAACTTTAAGTAACTCATTCCAGGTAGGAAAGCTAGTAGGTGATTTAATTAATATTTGAACAAAAACAGTTTACTTCATACCTGCCCCTTTGGTGAGCATAAAAGAAGGTGAGAGCTCAAGTGCTTAAGTGCTTAGCACGGAGCTTGGCACAAAGTAAATACTAAACTCGACCTACTTGTGCCAGTATTATTACTGTTGTTGGGGTTACTGATGTTACCATGATTTCTTTCACTATTGCTCCAAATAGCTTGAATATAGAAGAAAATTATGTTGTGTTACATATTAGTAATACAATTGATTTCACTGAGCACACACAATGAATTTTCTTATTAATTAGAGTGACATCAATTTCTAGCAACTAGTAACAACCAACATTTCAAAAGTTGATTTCTTTTTAGAAATTCTATTTTCCTTCAGCCCTTCTGTTTGGAGGCATTTTTACTTTAATAGCATTTTCACAGGGAAAAAAAAATTAAAGGGAGCTTGAAACAAGCAAGGATTGAATTGTGAAGTGGTCAAGACATAGCGAAAATTATATACGTAAAGAACAAACTCAGATATATGAGTTTGCTGATGTTTTCCAACTTTCAGAATAGCCAAAAGTTCAAGCTACATAAGGAAATGGCAACCCACTCCAGTACTCTTGCCTGGAAAATCCCATGGACAGAGGAGCCTGGAAGGCTGCAGGCCATGGGGTTGCAAAGAGTCGGACATGACTGAGCAACTTCACTTTCAAGCTACATAAAAAAATCACCAAAGTATCCAATCAATTCAATGAGAAGGAAGAATAATACCTTCCTCAAATTTGACATGAGTAATTTTGTGTCATTTAGACTCAAAAAAACTGCTTATTTCCCTTATTTTAATTTCTTAGCTTGATAAACCTTATTTAGCAATAGAAAGAAAGGCAGTGGGTCTATTTCATTTTACAGTGATAAAAACTTGTGTAGTCAAGATGTTCAATCTTTCAGAAAAGCAATTTTTTACCTATAAAATGTAGCAAATCTCTCCTTCAAATATAGAAGTGGTGTGAATTTTAATTAAATAATATTGGATAAAATACTCTGAGATCCATGGAGGAAAGATGTTTCAGATACCAAGTAATTATTCTTTTATTATTATTATGTCCATCCTGGAAGACCTAAGAGGGTTGATTTTTTTCTTGTAATAATTTCCATTATTTCCAAATAATTGTTGGTTCAAACGTGCTGGCACCACAGTAAAATGTTACAGTCTGCTGGGAACCCTACTTGACACTTATGTCTTCTCTCTCTTTAGTCTTTAAGCTTCAGTCTATATGTTCCCTGCTGTTTGGGCATGTGATTCAGCAATACGAATTAAAGAATTTCATTTTATCTCTCTAATTAACATCCTACTTCACTTACTATCCTGACTAGTTTTTTTTTTTTTCCCAGAAAACAAAGAAATTGCAATAAAAGTACCTGTTTATAAAATCTGTAGGAATGAAGATTATAATATTTGCATGAACTCGGAAGCTCTAGCTAAATGTGTGAGCTTGGGAGCAAAGGGGAAGGGATGTGTGGGACACGCAGGGGTGTTGGTCTTGCTGGTTCCCGGTACTGTAGGCTGAGGGACACAGTGTCTTTCGCACAGACTTGGGAACCAGATTCTGGGTTAAACTCTCTACCAGAGAATGAGATTTCCTTGAAAACTTAGAGGTCATTTCATTGGCTGTCAGTGTGTTCATTCTAAGTCACTTCAGTTGTGTATGACTCTATTCAACCCTGTGAAGGGAGGCTGCCAGGCTCCTCTGTCCAGGGGATTCTCCAGGCAAGAATACTAGACTGGCAGCCAAGCCTTCCTCCAGGGGATCTTCCTGATCCAGGGATTGAACCTACATCTCTTATGTCTCCTGCATTGGCATTGGCAGGCAATTTTTTTTTTTTTTTAACCACTAGTGCCACGTAGGAAGCCCTCCATTGGCTATATTTGAAAACTAATATATTTTTAAGATATTTATAAGTTTAAGAAATTTGCAGGCCATAAGAGATAAGCAAAAAGTAAACATCAGACTGATTCAAATTTAGGATATCCCATAGAATGGTTACGTTGATTTTTTTTTCTGATACATTTTAAAGACAGATAATTCCAATTATCTATATTGAATTTTATATCCATTTTATATCACTCTTTCACATCCATCCTCAAACCCCCAACTACCCCCATATCCATCCCTAACCCCACTCCACCCCACTTTTGTTAAATACATACCCAAGTCACTATGTTCTTCTCCATTATTGCTAGGGAGAAAAGAAAACACACTTTCCCTCCAAAACGCCATGCACCCTGTTAACGATGCCATGCAAGCCTGCAGTTAAATTCTGGTACCAGCAAACCAATTTACAACTTGAAAGTCACAGCACAATGGGACATACAGTAACACAAAGAAAATGTTCTGTGTAAGGAAACTCTTGTGAAAAGAACAAAGTGGTTCTAATAAGCCAAGAAAAGAATTTCTGTAACTTAGAAAATTTCAGTCTCTACTAGCAAGGTATTGAGTATTTACACAAATGAATTATGCATTCAGAGAAGCACAGATACTGGAAATGCCATCACAGAGATTTAAGACTGCAATCTGATGAGCCAAGCCCCTGTTCTCCCCAGTTTTCTACCATAGCTTTGTCTTCTTGAAGGTTTGCAAGAACTGAATGCAGATGCTTGACCGAAGAACACAAGGGCCGTCATGGGCCATATGCGACCTCATCATGACTGCATACCATGGTTTTATTTTCATCCCCTTCAACACTTGTTTTCTGATCTCATGTGAAACCTGAACATCTTCTACCTTATTTTTCCTGTGGCTATACCCTTTCTCACTGGGTTTCTCTGTATGACTTTCATGTATAGATGGAAAGAATACTGATCAGACGATAGAAATTATCCTTCAGTTCACAAAGAACTGAGGCAAGGCTGCAGGAAACTGTTAAAAAGAGAGGAAAAGCTTCTGCCAAGGTTTCTGGGATTTCCATTGACTGGAAGGATGTCTCCTCATCTATAACAATGATGACGCATATTCTAACTTAAGTAGTGTTGTCAACTTAGACCAACTCTGCCTTCCAAGGAGTAAAGTACTTTACTCCCTTAAAGTACTAGATCTCTCGTCTGTTGGGGTAAATTAGTAGACGCAATTAAGGAGTTTTCTAATTGTATTTGATTTCTTTTTTTGCCATAAACCATTCAAAGAAATCATGTTCATAATTATTATTCATGGTTTATAATATAAATTAGTGATGGCTTTACACATACATATAATACATTCTATACATACGTATATATTCAAGAAAATTTTTATAAGCCTATTACCAAGAGATTTGAGTGTCTTATATATGTATATGTGCATAAACACATTTTAGTCAAGTTTTATGCTAACAAAAATAAATCATTTAAGTAACTCTGGAGGTGGGAGGTTCTAATTATTACCTGCTTCAGAAAACTAAAAGTTTCATTTTTAAGTCTCACTTAACTACATGTGTTCCCTGAGACATGGAAAAGAGTTGTTTCCTCAATGCTTCCCATTTTAATACTGACATAATGAAGTTGTCCAAATAACTGACATGCAGTCATAGACATTTGAAACTTAAATAACAACAAAAAACTGAAAAAGAGAATTTATAGAATGAGCTCCAACAGCCATTGATATGTCAAAGTAGTTCTATCAACAATATTTGTACCAGAAAAGCACAAATATTTAATCAGAAAAGACAAACAGTCACAATACACAAATTTCTAAACTTGACTTTAGCAATCTGACTTTGCTGTGTCATTCAGGATAAAATTCTTTTTGGGTGAAGTAGATGAATAATGTCACATGAATAGGGTAACAGACGTCACTCTAAACTCCACAATCTGGATTCAGCCTGATGTATTGTAGTCACTCAAATAAAAGCAAAACAGTGTAAAAATAAAACAAACAAAAAACAGGAATTGTGGAAATAAGGTATGCACTGCAAAGCAGCATACATAACTTAGTAATGGTGTTAGTAAAATTAAAACTATGACATTTTCAGGAAGATTGGCTGTGATTGATGGCTCAACAGTTTGGCAATGACTCTGACTATAGAAATAAGACAGCATAAGAGGTGAAAATGTAAACTCCGTGAGCAGGAATTCTGTCTTGAGAATCACTATGTCCCCAGAACCTATTTGAGAGGTGCTTAATAATTGTTTAATTAATATATGAAAATATTCACACCAAATTTAGGTAACCTTTCCTGTTTAAGTTTTAGAGTTGTACCATGGTTATGTAAGACGTGAACTTAGGGGAAGTTGGGTAAAGGATATGTAAGAGCTCCTTATATTATCTGCCCATGTGTGTGTACATGTGCTCAGTCTGGGCCTACTCTTTGCGACCCTTGGACAATAGCTCGCCAGGCTCCTCTGTCCTTGGGATTTCCCAGGCAAGAATACTGGAATGGGTTGCCATTTCCTCCTCCAATTATCTGTGCAAATTTTCTGTAAATTTAAAAAAATATATTAAAAAAGGTTTAAAAATAAAAGATTTTTTTTTTTTTTAAGTTTCACTGTGGAGAATCATGAGATGGTCTGGGATAGTGAGGGTAGGGCTACCTGCCTGGACACTTCTCTGGAGACTTTGTGATAGTGATAACGACTTTTTATGAAAACCGCAGAAGCAGCCAAAGGAGCTCAAAAAGTGAAAGTGTTACTCTCTCAGTCGTGTCTGACTCTTTGCAACCCCAAGAACTGTAGTCCAAGAGGCTCCTCTGTCCATGGAATTCTCTAGGAAAGAATACTGGACTGGATTGCCATTTCCTCCTCCAGGGGATCTTCCCAACCCTGGGATCGAACTTGAGTCCCCTGCATTGAATCTTTATCATCCGAGCCACCTAGGAAGTCCATAAGAAGTGAAATTAAAAAGCAATATCAGTGAGCTATGTTCATTCTCTGAGGATGTTCAGAATATGAAGGAAAAGGTTTAATTTTTAAATGAAATAAGATGGTAGATTAAGCCACTTTTATTACTTATTAATATATTTGGATGATAATATAATGATGGCTCTGAATAGCTACGAAATCAGAGATTCTCAAGTTGTCATAACTGATAAATGGGCTCTACTCCTAGCGTAGAATGTGGCTTTTGGTTTACTAAATGTAGGAAGAGTCAACTTTATTGTGAAAGAAAAATCAAAAGAAAAAAGGAAGGCAGAGGAGGGAGAGAGAAAGAAGGGGAGGAAGGATGGCAGAAAGAAAGAAAGGAAAAGAAGAGAGGGGAGAGAAAGATAAGAGAAGTTCCATTGTATTCTTTCTAATAAATGATACACTCAGCTCTAGCTCAGAACCGAGGAGGTAGCAGAAGGTGTCATCTACAAGGCCTTCAGCTGTAGGCCATTTGTATAAAGACTTTACACCTCAATGTGGTTTCGAAAATAATGTTCTAAACACAGTGATTTTTAAATCATGTAAACATGTGTATGACTTTACAGATGTGGTTTGTGGGATTAAGGGTGGAGCATTCTTTGTTAGAAAGGACTCAGACAAGTGATACTAATACCACTGGGGAAGACACTGCTGCCCGTGTTTATTTTTAATATGGTTTTACAGGCATAGAAGTAATTCAACATTTGGATTTATTTGCTTTATTCATTCTAAAGGGTAATTTTCCACAGTAGTAAATGTTTTACCCTTAAAAACCAAATGGGGTTTGTCTACCAAGGGTCATTTATTTCTAGAGATAGGAAGTTTAGTTCACACTTTATTAGTTCTTTGTTTACTATTTTCCATTATTATTGATACTTTACTTTCACCATATCCTTAGACTGCTTATTGTGTTATAGACAACAAGTATGTGTATGTGAATGTTAAAAGTTAGTATAAACTTGATATTGATCATACTGAGGGTTTGGGGTGTTTTTGTTGGTTTCTGTATCATTTAAAGCAACATTTATTATTACTGTTCAAAAACCTTAGGCTGCACTGATAATATAGAAACTTAATCACTTCAGGGAAATACCTCTTAGAACAGATGAGTTTGTCTAAACAATGGAGGGTGACCCCAAATAAGAAAAGCTTGGCAGCCAAAAATAAAAAACAACATAATCAAATAGAACAAGAAGAGAAAGAAAATATCCACTATATACAAGAAGGTATAAGTATTAAGCAAATCTGAGGAGGGCAGAGAAGATGGAAGATTGGAGGTCGTGCACTGTGGAACTGACTTCCTTGAAAAGGAAAATGGCTTCACTTCCTCTCCCGGGTTGCAGGACTATACTCAGCTTCCGACTGCCCCACCTCTCCGATTCCTTGCCGCTCAAATCACAGTTTAGGTAGGTGGGTTTTCCCTGTGGAGACATTGCCGATTCCGTAAATAAGGGATGAATCTTTGCTGGCATGACAGAGAGATTGAAGAGAAGGCATGACTTTCTACCAAAGATGATTTACGCTGTGTTGGTGCCATCTCACTGTGCGAGCATTACCCCTAAGGCCCAATGACTGCAAACAATGACCGTTCCTTTCCTTACAGTGTCTGTGAGTCATGAGTCAGCGCCTGACCTCACTGGGTCCCTGAGGCTCAGGCTGTCTCACAGGGAGTGGTCCAGACATCAGTCCGAGCTGTGATCATTTCAGGCCTTCCTTGAAGGAAATGATCCACTTCCAGGCTCATGGAAAGATTCCAATCAATTATCTGAAGGGGATTACAGGAAAAAATCATATAAAAATGCACTACAGAAAAAAGGACAGGGAGCCAAATTGCTTGAGGAAGAAGGTGGAGGAACACACAATTTACACTCCCAAAATGCAGCGAGTCCTAATGCAAAATATTTGGTAAAGAAAAATAATTGGGTATAAAATAATTTTTACAAATATTTTATCTAGAAAAAGTAAGTATCCTTGATAAATGAAGTAAAGGAAGTTAGTTAAGTTGCTCAGTCGTGTACGACTCTTTGTGACCCCATGGACTGTAGCCCACCAGGCTTCTCCACCCATGGGATTCTCCAGGCAAGAATCCTGGAGTGGGTTGCCATTTTCTTCTCCAGGGAATCTTCCTGACCCAGGGATTGAACCCAGGCCTCCCGCATTGTGGGCAGATGCAACCCCAGTTTAATTTTCTGTGAAGCTATGGGGAAAAAAATGCCTAAAACTATCTTGCATAAATTAAGTCTGACAATAGGTTGGAAAGTACCGATGGTAATAGTTAGTGATTAACTTTTAATCATAAATCTTGAACTCAAAAGTTCAGCACGTTCCCCATTTTAGAAAGAAAAACACTAAGGTTTTCAAATCTGAGAGCACAGGCACATCAATTTTAGTAGCTAACTTCATTAACAACATTCAGTTTAGTTATACTTTCTAATTTTGCATTTATTTTTCCAGATGGTTGTAGAATATTTATATCACAAAAGTTTTCCTCCTAATAATAATATGAGCTTATTGTTTTTATTATAATTCTCTGTGAAAAAGTAAAGAATTTAAATGGAAAAAATTTCAAAATGAATGTAAACTTCAAGACCAGCTTGGAGGAAAAAGTTTTATTGCAATGAGTTTCTTAAGAAGGATGTTGTCAAGGAGCCTCTATGTTTAAATATGGTTTGATGTCACCTAAGTAATAAAATTCAATTTGCTTTTGTGCTTTAGTACAGCATTGGAGGATTGGAAAGCTTCCCAGACTCACTAGGCTGGATATGAATTCTCACCTCCCTCAAACTTCTGTGTTCAGGGAGTGCCTTTCCCAATTATAGCTGCATTCTGACAGTAACTAACCATTACCCTGAGTGACAGGCAAAGAAAGCCAAGAGCCTTGAGGCTAAGAGAGAGAAGTGAATGTGATCTCCAATAACACAGTCAAAGAGGGTTCCTCCTAGACTTGTTCTCATGCCTTCTGATTCAGCGGCCAATTGGTGTGTATAAACTTGCACATATGCATCATTGGGACACAGTGAATACATCATAGGGACATAGCTACAAGGCGAGGTGATGCAAATGAGGTCATCATTTGCATTTGATGACCCCATTTGTTTTGCTATTATATCAAAACAGCAACAAATAATTCAGCAGTCAGATAATTTATTAATACAGTGGCAATTTCTCCATAGTAAAAGCAAATTAGCGATTATGAAGAAAAGACCTACCTCTATTTTATTGACAGTTTTAATAATACTTTTCTAGGTAGTTAATTTTTCTAAACTTTTTTTTAGGAGTGGAGAAGAAGCTGAGGATTTTTGAGTTCAGTGTTAAATTTTACACTTTAGGAAACATTGTTATTTGCAAGGGAGAAATTTAGAAAAGCAAAATACTGTATATATTCAAACTGAAAAATTCACACAAAAATGCTAAAACAAAAGGTACACTCAATGCTACTTCATCCTAAGAAACTGCCTTTAAACATTAAAGTTGTGATTTTTCCCATCAGATTCACACAACACACATGCACACACACACAAGTTACCGATAATGAACAACACCTAATTATCTGATCTATGAACTAATTGAGCCATTAATAGATTTTGGAAATATAATTGCATTTGATGTGTGAATCTGACCTTTATAATCATTTCTATACCTAATCCTTTAGTTTAGTTATTAGCTTTTTAATCACTTAAAACTTTTTTTACAAAACTACAGAAAGCCAATCTAAATGAACCATTTTTCCATTTCAGTTCTTTGAAAGTTTATTTCTGAGATAATTGTATCTTCCTTGAACCTTTTCTCCACCGTTCTTACCTGACCTGTAAAGTTAAAATCCAGCAAGAGGGGACTCTTCTTAACTAGGTTTTCCCAAAATGTGCTTCACAGAACATTTGTCCCACAAGATGGTATTAGATATTCTGAATTTAAATATGAAGCAGAAAAGTAAGATTAAATAATATTGACTAAGTTTCTTCATTCTATTGCTCTTTAGAACTTTTTTCTTACGAACACTTCTTATGAATATCCAGGAAGTGAGGACTTTAGATGATACTTCATAAGGATATTGGGAGCTTCTCAAGTGGTGCCAGTGGTAACAAACCAGCCTGCCAATGCAGGAGAAGTAAGAGACGTGGGTTCAATCCCTGGGTTAGGAAGATTCCCTAGGGGAGGGCATGGCAACCCACTCTGGTATTCTTGCCTGGAGAATCCCATGGACAGAGGAGCTAGTGGGCTACAGTCCATAAGGTCTCAAAGAGTCCAACACAACTGAAGTAACTTAGCATGCATGCATACACACACACCAGGATATTGGTTATGGGACTTTTCTTAATTGAACATTTTAAAGGGTTAGATTTTTTTGAGAAACTCATTCAGTTCAGTTCAGTCACTCAGTCGTGTCTGACTCTGCAACCCCATGAATCACAGCACACCAGGCCTCCCTGTCCATCACCAACTCCCGGAGTTCACTCAGACTCAGTCCATCGAGTCAGTGATGCCATCCAGCCATCTCATCCTCTGGCATCCCCTTCTCCTCCTGCCCCCAATCCCTCCCAGCATCAGAGTCTTTTCCAATGAGTCAACTCTTTGCATGAGGTGGCCAAAGTACTGGAGTTTCAGCTTTAGCATCATTCCTTCCAAAGAACACCCAGGGCTGATCTCCTTCAGAATGGACTGGTTGGATCTCCTTGCAGTCCAAGGGACTCTCAAGAGTCTTCTCCAACACCACAGTTCAAAAGCATCAATTTTTTGGCGCTCGGCCTTCTTCACAGTCTGACATCCATACATGACCACAGGAAAAACCATAGCCTTGACTAGAGGGAGCTTTGTTGGCAAAGTAATGTCTCTGCTTTTGAATATGCTATCTAGGTTGGTCATAACTTTTCTTCCAAGGAATAAGCATCTTTTAATTTCATGGCTGCAGTCACCATCTCATTAGGTTCAGGAATTTTTTAAGTGATATCTTAGGTAGCCAGAACTTGGTACCTATAGCAGAGCGATGTGTCTGATTAATAGGAACAGAAGCAACCCTAAACACAGATCACAGCAACTTATTGAGAATAGTGTGTGAAAAAATGGAGGGTTTTTTTTTCTTTCAATTTTCGTACAGGCATTTCACAGAAGAATATGTTCAAACAGCAAATCAACATATGAAAAAGTTCAGAAAGGAAATGCCTATCAATATTAGAATTGAAAAAAAAAACCACCAAAATCCTGTAATATATTCAAATAATGAAACACTCTAAAGTAATAAAAACAAATTACAGATTTATAAAACACTGAAAACAAAATCTCAAAAACTTAATACATAATATAAAGATATATTTATGATCTAATTCATGCAATATCCAAAAATCATATTAACCCTTTTTCTGGAAGAGGGATGCTTGCTTGGGTGTTAAAACCATAAATAAAAGCAAAAGACAAAAATAGTTACCATGACAAGCAGAATTTTGGTCAGCTGTAGTAGGGAGGGGGCTTCCCAGGTGGCGCTAGTGGTAAGGAACCCCCCTGCAAATGCAGGTAACATGAGATGCAGGTTCGAGCCCTGGGTCAGGGACATCCCCAGGAGGAGATAATGGCAACCTATGCCAGTATTCCAGAGAAGGCAATGGCACCCCACTCCAGTACTCTTGCCTGGAAAATCCCATGAATGGAGGAGCCTGGTGGGCTACAGCCCATGGGGTCACTAAGAGTCGGATACGACTGAGCGACTTCCCTTTCACTTTTCACTTTCATGCATTGGAGAAGGAAATGGCAACCCACTCTGGTGTTCTTGCCTGGAGAATCCCAGGGACGGGGAAGCCTGGTGGGCTTCTGTCTATGGGGTCGAACAGAGTCGGACACGACTGAAGCGACTTAGCAACAGCAGCAGCATGCCAGTATTCTTGCCTGGAGAATCCCATGGACAGAGGAGCATAGTGGGCTGCTGTCCGTGGGGTCACATGGAGTCAAACACGACTGAAGTGACTTAGCATGCACGCATGCACGTAGTAGGGAGGAAGAGAAGGATGACTACTGGGAAGAGCCCCATTGGATGCTGGGGGAAGGAATCTGGGATGCTGGGAACGTTCTTTCTTTTCCTGAGTCATAACTGCTGGGTGTTTGCATTGATATAAGTCTTAGTGCTGCACTTTTGTGTTTTTTATTTTTTCTAAGTGAAAAGAAAAGAGCAATTCATGTTGTTTCGAGGTCAGAGGGTTCAAAACTTAGGTCCAAACAAATTTACTTCTTTTCCAAGCCAGTTTTGGAAACTCTGTGTTATCTCTGAGTATGATCATACTATAGGAGCAAGAAGGAAACAAAGCACCCTCACAAGTCAGACTGTTCAATTTCACTCTCTTCATAAAAGATCAATATATGTAGTGACATGTAGGAAACTGCAAATTAAACAATAGAAATGATGGTTCTCCATCAACATCTCTTTTGTCTCAACAGTTACTACCTTCCAAGCACTGATAACAAGCAACCTCTACAAAAAGGACGTCAAGTTGTCAGCATGGTTTCCAAAACCATTCCAAACGAAGGATGGTCACAGTCATGGAAGGTTAACATCTATCTTTGCATTTGGCTGTTGCTGCTGCTGCATGGCTTCAGTCGTGTCCAACTCTGTGCGACCCCATAGATGGCAGCCCACCAGGCTCCCCCATTCCTGGGATTCTCCAGGCAAGAACAGTGGAGTGGGTTGCCATTTCCTTCTCCAGTGCATGCATTTGGCTACTCTATCATAAATTGCAATAAAGAGGAAAATGTCATGACAAGTCATCAGTAACTGAATAGAATAAAATTAAAAGACAAGATCATAATAAGATTTCAGGGTTTGCTGATGCAACAACATCTACAAACAATTTTTCTCTGCTCCAGAGGCTACCCACAACAATTTCACTAGACTCCTACAACTGAAATCGCGTTTCTTAATTCATCCTTTATAAAGATTTAAATCACGTCTGCTCTCCATCTCAGGTGTAAGAAATCAGAGGTCCCTAAGTGATTTTCAGAGAGTCAAATGCCATGTCATTTATAGGGTGGCAGCCAGGATTAATGACCTTTAATTTGAGCTCAGATAACTTTAACTCCCCATGGGGGTAAAGGGAATGGAAAATCTGGACAATCAGTTCCCTAAACACACTTTGGTGAGTCCATGCTGCTGTGCTTGTTGTTGCTGCTAATGACATTCCTGATAAGATATTTTAATGGAAAATATTTTAAAATTATTTATTGAGTGCTTACAGAATATTAAGCACTTTATTGATCCCTTTGCTTGAACTATCCAATCATCCTTATAAAAATCCAGGGAAGGGGTTTTATATCCCCATTTTACAAGAAAAATTGTTTTCTCTAACTTGGGCCTTTAATGTGAAAAAGTTCTAAGATGTTGGAAATAAAGATACAAACATGCAGTAATTCATGTAACTGTATTTAAGGTTGAGGTCGGTAGGGAAAGAGCAAATTAGCCAACATGGCATGGTCAGGCTCTCTTGCCCCACAGCCTCTCGCTCTTGCCCCACATTTTGCAAATAAAATGTAACAGCTGAGATCAATTATGGCACTGTGCATGCACCTCAGGAGGTACTCACTTGGCCATGGGCTACTTTTGTTATATAAGCTCCACCTGGAAAGCCCTGGGGGCTACGTTATGTGATGTTACGGCTGCTGCTACGGCTGCTATGCCAGACAGGAGAGAATAAATGTGTCTGCAGTTCCTACTGCTCCTTGCGTCTTCTTCCAGCCTTTTAACTCACTCCTCTCTTACCCTGGGTTCAACAAAGAGTGCGCACAGTGAGAAACAGAGACACAGTTGGCGCTCTGAGCAGGATCAGCGAAACAAGGTGGCATAGGTGGCTTTGAAAGTGCTGGCACTCTTGGCAATAAACCCAGTGTGCTGTTTCTCAAACTGTGGTCCTTGGACCAATTGCATTAGAATTATCTGGGGAAACTGCTGCTGCTAAGTCACTTCAGTCATGTCCGACTCTGTGCAACCCCATAGACGGCAGCCCACCAGGCTTCCCCGTCCCTGGGATTCTCCAGGCAAGAACACTGGAGTGGGTTGCCATTTCCTTCTCCAATGCATGAAAGTGAAAAGTGAAAGGGAAGTCGCTCAGTCGTATCCAACTCTTCTCGACCCCATGGACTGCAGCCTACTAGGCTCTTCTGCCCATGGGACCCTCCAGGCAAGAGTACTGGAGTGGGGTGCCATTGCCTTCTCCAATCTGGGGAAACTAGGAGCACACAGATTCTATGTTTCTTTTGCAGACTTACTAAAGCAGAAGTTCTGGGGTATTAGCTAAGAATCTTCATTTTTAGCCAGTTTCCTAGGTGACTCATATGCAAGCTGAAATCTGAGAACTAGTCGTCTGCACAAAAGAGGCAGTGAAATGGTTAAACAGTCAAACCCTGAGCAGCTGCCTTTAAAGAAGGGAAGTTTAATATTGCTTCACAGAAGGCATTGCAACTTCTTTCACTGGAGCAATGGAAAAGGGTTGTTGTTTTTGATATCAGATTCAGTCTAAAAGATTCTTCCAGTCCAAAGCTGATGCCCACCGCTGCAGTGTTCAGGAATAAAATGAAAGAAATATAGAGACAGAGCTAACTCATCATTCAAAAAGAGTGGAGCTCGATTTTTGCAATGTAGTAAAATATACAACTTAGCAACTAAACAGCAAAAACAACTGATATACAACTTAGGGGCAGTAAATGGAGATATTGTCTGTTGAAGTAGAGTCTGTGATCAAATACTGGTTGCTCTTAGTCTTTCCCCAGCTGGTACTGATCATAGCCAGGTACAGTGTTCAGCTAGTTCCTTTGAGTACACCTGGGTAAAACTTCCACCTGTTCCTAATGGTGAAGCTCGGCAGTTACTTTCAGAGCCAAACTCTAATTTTTGTATCTGCTGTGCATTATTAATTATGCTGAAGCTCAACATTTAGTAATTTGTACAGAGCTCTTATTCCAATCTGGGTCATGGGAAATCCACAGTCATTTTTTTGGTCACCATCCTACAGTCTGGAGTTGGAGATCCCTTCAAGGGATCCTGGTGAAAATAACTGGGCCAGTTAGTTCCCACAGCTCCATCCAGACCCTGAGGGTCAAGGAGGCAGAATAAGTCACCAGCACCCAGAGAGATCAAGTCCTAACATGTTATTTCTCCCAATATTATCCTCTCTTTTACCAATAGATCTCAAAAGACTACAATTTAATTCGAGGACAAAGTGGAAGGAGTAGCTTTTTCTAATTGAGTGAAAAGTTCTGTGACTAGATTCATTGCCTGTGGTTCTTAAACCCTGGATTGTATTTGTGCTACATTTGATTTCCCACCCCAGAATGTAAGAAAACAATTGTATTAGACACTATAAAAGCATTGTTCCATTCTGCAACTAGATGGTGATGTATGGAGAGCATTGTGAACATGCTTAATGCCACTGAATTATGTACTTTAAAGTGATTAAATTGTGGATTTTATGTTACAGATCTTTTACCAAAGTAAAAAAAATTGATTAAAAAAAACCCAGAAAGCACTGTGTTACATTCAGGCATGAAAAAGCAAATGGCACTTGCTTCTGATGGTGTCTAATAGCTTCCAGCTTGACCTCTGCATGCTGGAATGGTTACCTAGTTATTCGTCATTAGTTTTTATTTTTATCTAGTGACATAAAATTTTTACTTACATGTATCATGACAAATAACTGAATTTCTATATATTCATTATTTTTATTCATAAAACAAGTGTCCATTGAGATTTACTGTAAATGAGACACTGTACTAGAGATTGCTGTAAAGGCAAAGATGAGTCAACAAGACCCCTGCCCTCCTGAGATTTGCCTTCTAACATTAGTGAGAAAATGTTTGCGAGCCTTCCTTATGCCAGGCACTGCCCAGGCAGAAGGAAACAAAATGTAAGACACAGTTCATGTCTTTTTGGGGAGTTCAGAGTCGAGTGTGGAGAGAGGATTTAACACATATTCTACCAGAGCGGGAGCGAAGGCATTTGAGGACACAGGCTTTAGATGGAAAAAATCAGGGATAAGACTGGTTTCCAGACATCATGGCCTGTATTGGGAAGCGCATGCAACACACAAACATTCACGGCTTTAGGCGAACCTGGACGCCAGCAGTTCTAGGCTCTGTTCCCTCACTCAGTGGTTTATACAGACCCTGGGAAAATGCAAGCACGATGCTCACATTTTTTTCCCCAGATTACAGTTCTAGTTAATCCAGTTAGCACAGCACCAGTTATCTGACATCTCTATATATTCAGTAACAAACCCCAAGGGCTAGGCTATTCTAGGACTTCTACACACCCGTCCATTAACAGGACTAGCTCTGTGACCTTGTATGAGTCATTTCTCTTTTCTGAGTTCTAAAACAATGGAATCAGGTGCTGCAAAGATGACTATTTCTGTACTGATGTATCTTTCCATGTGACCCAGTACTTTAAATGTAAGGATTTAGAAAAATACTTGATACAGCTGAATGTTTCTTTAAGATTAATAATAAAAAATCAGCTCTGCTACACGGAAACTTGAGTGCCAAGGGATAAGTGGTATCTAATAATTAATAAAAAGTGGTTGTGAAGCATTTTGCAAATATAAAATGCTAGATAATTTATAAATATTTAAATAGTTATTAAATTTAATATGAATATTACATAGATTCCATTTTGATTTTCTATGCCACTTTATTGCCTCAGAGTGCTTCACTGATATTAATTATGTTACTGTTGGTGTTATTGCTGTTAATTGTATGGTTTCTGGAGGGGTATATCCCAGGTAAAGAAGAGAGGGAAACTGGGGTGAATAAATTAATTGTAGGATTTTATTGCTGGAAGGAGTTATTCTCTTCTGTTGCAGTATATTTGAGATTTGTCAGTTAAGGGCCTGGTTCATAAGTTTCTGTCATTACTTAGATCTGGTTTTGACTTTGCTTCTTCTGATCTTATTTGCTGAATTATAAACTCCTCCAAGTCACACAAGACTTTATTCAGCTTTGCATTCCTCCAAAGCTTCTTAGTGCAATGTCTACTTGACTGCTTCAAAAAATACTTGCTAAACCTTGAAAGAGAAGAAAGCTAACACAGTAAGTGCTCACAGGTCCTAGTGGCTCCACTTCATAACTCGGGCAATGTTCACACATTCTCAAGGAGGCAAATCATCCCATTTAAGAGATGAAGAAACTGATGGCTGACCAAGGAGAGTTCAAAAACGTATCCACCTGGTAAGTGATGGCTCTAACTCCATTTGATGCTAAAGTGCTTGCCTTTTCTCATCGCTTAATATGTCCACAGAAACTCAACAATTAATGAAGAAGTGGAGTTGTTGGGAACAGGAGTTTGTAAGGAGTTATTTCATTTTAAAACATCATTCTTAATTGAGGGTTAGAAAAGGCTTTGGAAACTTGACAAAGGAAAGAAAGAGGAAGCAGCAATGAAGGAGAAGGGGAAACAATAGACCCTGCAAAGCAAGAAAACATTGAAATACAAGGAATGCTGCAAACACTTGGCTGCAGAAAAGAAGACAGACCGGAACCCACAGACCACTTCAAGGTAGTAACTTGTGCAGGGTTGGGAGGGAAGATCATCAGGAATAGGATTTACCTAATACCCCAGAGGCTTAGTTGTGGAAGTGTGGTGGAGTCTATAAGCAAAACCACAAAGCAAGCACAGGAGAAAGTAATTGGCTTTGCTGATAAGAGGCGAGCAGGAGAGCTGGCTGCAGGTGGGCCCAGTGATAAGCAGAATGTATGATGCTGTGAAGCCTTGATTGGAATAGTTTAATAAAAGCATGTGACTTGCCAATTAGAAGCTAGAGGTAAAATATGATTCTGCTGCTAATTTTGCATCCAAGTAGAATTATACTGTGATCAGGCTAGTAGAATGGCATTGAAAATCCATCAGCACTGCATGGGAGACCCACTATCTAGCAAGCAGCTGAACAGAAGCAGTAAAGCATCACTATCTCCACCTTACCTGGCCCGTGAGCGGCTCATGCGGAAACAAACTTGTGCAGAGGCAGCTTGAGAAGGGGAATAGAGGATCCCCAAGGTACACAGGAGGGTTCCCAGGTGGCACAGTGGTAAAGAGTCCACCAGCCAATGTAGGAGACGTGGGTTCTATCCGTGAGTCAAGAAGATCCCCTGGAGAAAGAAATGGGAAGCCACTCCAGTATTCTTGCCGGGAAAATTCCATGGACAGAGGAGCCTGGTGGGCTACAGTCCATGGGGTCACAAAGAGTTGGACATGACTGAGCATGCACATGAGGTGCGCAGGAAAAGGGTGCAAGCCTCACCACCCAGTCCCAAAGAATCCCTAGCCTGCTGGGAACTGGGTACCTCTGGATGCACTGTGCCCTGAGGGGCTCCTGGGGGACTCTAAGAGCAGTTCTTCTGCAGCCTTCCAAGTGTCTTGCCCTGCAGGAATCCCGTGCCTATTGGAGGCCCCTCTGTGAAACAAGGTCCTAGTGTTTCAGACCAGGAAGGTCCTGCTGGAGATTTCTCTAACTAGGGTCAAGCTTCACTTTAACTCCAGTAATTAAGAAAGAAAGAGAGCATTCAACAATATAGAGAGAAACTAGTATCTGAGTGTACATATAAGTGATCCAACCTGAATTAAAAAAAAAACAAAACAAATAGGATATTCTTTTCTCTTCTTTGGCACGAGTTAGGATTCTCTTTTCTCCTGACTCCCACCACTGCTTTCTTCTGTACTGTCCACACTGGGACCTGGATTAAAAGCTGATTTACATCTGCTGTGTGCCCTAATTTCCCAAGAGCGTATGCATGAATTTACAACAAAGGAGCTCTCCTTTTATTTCCATGAAATGCGGTGCACGGTGTCATTCAGCAGCTAGTGACATGTGGGCTAGCAATAATAAGGCCTTGCCTTTTGAAATAATGTGTGAAGAGTCCATATTTAACAGTTCTTCCTATTCAAATGAATTCAGATATTGAGATCATACTGTTGAGCATCTGAACTCTTAAAGCACCATGCAACCTGAGGTGCTATCCTGGTAGAGAAGCCGCTGCCTTTTCTTTGAAACAGAAACTACTTAGCTGGTACTGAAAGAAAGATTAACACGATACAAACCACACCCAACCCACAGGCCTCCTGAGGCTTTGTACTGATACTGCTTTTCCAGTCTCATTCTTTAAGCCAGGCAAATACCAGCCTAATTTCCACTCTAGTATTCAAATCCAAGTAGGTAAATTAACCCTGCTGTTTCTCCCAAGAGGTGATAATACTTGCTTGATTTGGAAATACCGAAGTGAAGACCTTCTCATCCATTAAACAAGAACACTGAATTTCTTCTTTCACATCTCAACAAAACTGAAAATAGAAAACTTTTCTTTTTTTTTTTAATCAGAGAGCATGCTGATTGGTTCAGACTGTTTTTAGCTCAAGTACATTTACTAGCAACAGAGATGTACGACATAGGAGGACCATACTCAAGTCCTTGAAGTGTTCTGACAAGGAACTAAATATTTGAGTCTTTATAATAATCTGATGCTGATGTTGCAGGAAAACGGGGTGGAAGAGAATGATCATGTCCCACATCTCTGGCCAGTTCTTGGGAGGGGTTGCCAAGTGAGGGTCCTTGACTTGATGCAGAAAAGAATTTGAGAGCAAGCCATAGGAACATGAAAGCAAGTTTGTTTAGAGAGATACACATTCCACAGACAGAGTGTGGTCTGTCTCAGAAGGTTAGAGTGGTCCTGAAATATAGGGTGGTTAATTTTTATGGGTAAGTTTATAGGGTAATGAGTGGGGGAAATAGTCTAGCTATCTTGGAGCAGGGGTGAGAGTTGCCAGGAACTGGGGTGACCCAGGAGTGACCCAGGGTCACTGCCCACTTTTTGGCCTTTTGAGGTTGGCCTTGGAACATCCATAGGTGTCATTCAGCATGTGCTATTATATCACAGTGAGTGTCTAATGGGCTCCAGGTCTACTAAAATGGAATCATCCCCCGTTTGGGCCTAGGAGGTTCTAACCAGTATTTCTGTACTATCTTCAACAGCTGTGTCATCCTGCTCCCTTCCCTCCTGTCTCATTAATTTGTACTTTATTGATTCTGTAGCATAATTGACAAGAAAGCTAATATGGTTAGTTCAAGAGGTCTAGTTGCTACAAAAATGCTTACTGAGTAAATGAATGAATTAAAGTAATGCATAAAATAAATGTTAAAACAATACAAATTCAAATGAGTACTCTTCCACATAATCTTCGCTCTTATATTTTATGGAAGTAATAATTGTAACCATTATCACTCTTGATAACTGATAATTCTTGATAACGTGAGCATTCCTCCATATATATTTTCTAACATATATAATAGGTCTCTCAAAGACATGCATGATGTTATTCAGTTGTGTGTGATTCTTTTCGACCCTATGGACTGTAGCCTGCCAGGGTTCTCTGTCCATGGGATTCTCCAAGCAAGAATACTAGAGTAGGTTGCCATGCCCTCCTGCAGGGGATCTTCCAGACTCAGGGACTGAATCAGCATCTCCTGCAATGCCTACATTGCAAGCAGATTCTTTACCCCTGAGCCCCCAGGGAAACCCCTCTCAAAAATATTCATGTCCTAATCCCTGGAACCTGTGAACTTTACATGGTAATAGAGATTTTGCAAATGTGATTAAGTTAAGGATTTTTAGATGAGGAGATTATCCCTGATTATCCCAGATGATCTGGATCTACCAAATTAATCACAAGGGTCCTTAAAAGTGCAAGAGGGGGGCAAGAGAGCCAGAGTCAGACAGGAATTTGAAGATGCTACACTGGTGCTTTTAAAGATAGAGGAAGGGACCACAAGTCAAGGAACTCAGGCAGCCTCAAGGACAGAACCGACACTCTTAACCCATCATATATGAGTCTCTAATGCATGATGGGTACATGACCCATTGTGCTAACATTCTTTATCAGGAGTTATATTACTGAACTCAGGTTCAGCTCATCGCTGCTCAAAAGCCAATAATTAAGAGGCAAGTGTCAGTAGAAAGGAAAGATGCTTTAGTCAGAAAGGCCAGCAGTCTGGGGAGAAGGTGGACTTATGTCTGGAGATCATCTCTGCAGATTCTGTCCAGTTATTACCATTTTTAAAGGGAAGGTGGGGGAAGAGAATCTCAGCGAATCATCCAGGTAGAAGGTTGGGTTCTGCACTGTTGTCTATTGTGTGCAGACTGGCTAACTCTTCAGCTGTTATCTTCTCCATGTGATCTGCCTGCAGGATTGCTTAGGGGGGCTGCTGGGGGTTAGAAAGCTAATCATTCTTTAACTACTTCTTTCTTCATTATTCTTTTTATCTAGGGTAAGAATCAACAGGTTAGACAAGGCATGGTGTGCATTCAGGGGAATATTAGTCAGGAGTTAGCTTAAATTGCCTGGTGATCTCATTCCTCATAATTAAGTTCTTTCAAGGTTAGAGGGAAGTAGAAATGGGCAAACAAGCAGGGAGCAGAGGCAGTGCTCTCAGTTAATCGGCCACAACTTATTTGCATGACATGTGGGGTGCTTGTTCATATTAAGGTTCCCTCCATTCCATCACAATTGTCTCTTTGAAACCTTCTCACTGATAACAATAACTCACATCCTAATCTTTATCCCAGAGATGGTACATCTACAGCTATGCAGAAAAACAGGGGGCAGAGTCAGGGTTTCACTTGTCTCTAAAGGAGAGAAAGTTTGCTGCAAGCTGTCGCACCAAGAATGACTTCATTAAGTCCTAATTCAGGCTGAGTTAGAGTGCTGGGTGCCCTAGTTACTGAAGCAAAAGTTATTGTGGACAAAATTAGGTTGCAGATACAAATCTTGAGTTTAAATGTAACAAACATTAAAGAACAAACAAAAAAACAAATGGTTACAAAAATTAGAATGAGCTTTCAATTAATTCTTCCCTTGATTATGAGATCCTTCATTGTAAGGATTATGTTCAAGTTTAAAATTCTCAGAAGCTAGTGCAGTTTGCTGAATTTAATAGAAGTTAAATGTTCATTGTAGACTGGTCATTGACTGACTATACCATCAGAAATATATCTCTTATGGACATTGTTTCATTACTCAGCAGTCTCTTTTGTAGTTCTGGGATTTTTCCCATTAGTCTTGACAATATAGCTCTATGACTCTCTCAGATGACATTTTCAAGGCCAGTAAACTGACTTCTGCAATTTTCTTTCTTAGAAGATAATATTAGCATGTCTGCATGAGTTAATGTGTTTTCATAAGGATCCTCTAGGATAGAGCAAATTGTTCAATTTGGTTTTAATAGAACAATAAATAAATTAGGAAAAAATATCCATGATAAATATAGCAACTGCCCCAGTATCCAGAATACTCAATCAGCAGTGACAAGAATGGCCTTCTAAAATATAAGCTCTTTCTTATAAACACTTATAAATCAACAAAACTCACAGAAAATTATTAGAGCTCTCCAACATAAAACTTCTTTTAGGAAAATCACCATAACATTTAAGCCCGCAAGTGTACAGAAGGTATTAAAGAATTAGCAGGCAACCATACTAGATCCTGCTCTTAGCTGAATTTTATGTCAACTGGGGCACATTTTCTAAAAGTAAATATCTACATATACACAATGGAGTATTACTCAGCCATTAAAAAGAATACATTTGAATCAGTTCTAATGAGGTAGATGAAACTGGAGCCGACTATACAGAGTGAAGTAAGCCAGAAAGAAAAACACCAATACAGTATACTAACGCATATATATGGAATTTAGAAAGATGGTAACAATAACCCTGTATACAAGACAGCAAAAGAGACACTGATGTATAGAACAGTCTTTTGGACTCTGTGGGAGAGGGAGGGGGAGGATGATTTGGGAGAATGGCATTGAAACATGTATAATATCATATAAGAAACGAATTGCCAGTCCAGGTTTGACGCAGGATACAGGAAGCTTGGGGCTGGTGCACTGGGGTGACCCAGAGGGAGGGTACGGGGAGGGAGGTGGGAGGGAGGTTCAGGATGGGGAACACGTGTACACCCATGGCAGATTCATGTTGATGTATGGCAAAACCAATACAATATTGTAAAGTAATTAGCCTCCAATTAAAATAAATAAATTTAAAAAAAAAGTAAATATCTATCAACTATCCCTGATTTAATATCAACAAAAACAACGTGTGTGATCAGCTGGAAATAAAAAGTTCAGTAAGTAAGACATAGAGCTTAGGTCAAGTTTCTGCTGTGTCTTCTTCTTGTCCATACTTTACTTGAAGGAGTCCCTCTACGTGGTTTGACACAGGTTACGAATGAGCAAGCCAGCAGGCTTGAGAAATTCTGAAGACGTTTCACATAGGATCCGTCAATTGCTCAGAGGAATGATAAGCCAGGTTCAATCGTGGGGCTGCAGAGAGTGGAGGTGAAGGCCCACTGAAGTCCTTCTGCGGTGACACTCTGCTCTTCCTCTTAGATTTCCTCTCTCAGTTCGAGTCCTATTCTCTTTCTCCTCGGTTCTACTTTTCTAATCCACTCTCCTTCTTTTCATCACTTTTCTTACCCTTCTTTATTTTCACATGTATTTTTTTTTTTTCTGTCTGCTTTTCTCTTTGTATTTAACTGGACTTGACCAGATGTTGATGTATATTTTTATGACATGATATTCATGCAATACAGGTTTAAATGCTTTGCTTTTCATCTTGTCAGTGGGCAAGTTGGACATTCTATGTATGTTTTTCCTCTCTAAAAAATTATTTCATTTTAAGTTCTTCAACACTGATCATTTTCTGTATATTGTTCTTCAAAGACTGGGTTTCCATTCTGCGGTCGACAAATGCTCCAGTGTGCAAGCTTTTCTTCAGTTCCCGCACCTGCAGAGACGTGGCCCAAGTGACCTAGTATTTCAGAGGGAGAAGGAGAATGTGGCAGAGAGAGAAAACTGCTCTTCAAAAGGAAGCCGTCGTTAAGCTAAGATGCACAAAGAGCAATTGTGAATTTGTGTTTAGGGACCTAGAATTCTCACCACTACCCTGATGGAATATAAAGGTGAGAGGTATTTTACTGAGCTTTTCCTTTAAAATAAATTGCAGTGTCTAATGCTAATGTAAAAACATGATACACATTTTCAACTCCATTTAGATTTTTTGTTACTGACAAAAATAGAAAACTCACTGATGCCCTAAAATATCTCCCTGTGGTTCAGGCAATATCGTCTAGGATAAGTTTTTCATTATGAATTTCAAACTCTTGAAAGCATTAAAGACAAAGGCCCCTCTATTCCAATGGGAATGTAGAAAATATGAATAAATCATAACACTCTGATGTTAAGGCATTACTAGAGGTCAAGTGGACTTCAAGCTATGTGGCAGCTTCTTTTCTGATATTTTAATAGAGTTTCATTTCTCCTAAGAAGGATAAAAAATTTTGCATCCTGTATTATTTTCGGATGAGGGATACTCATTTGAATTAATATCAAGATGCATCCCACACAGAATTTTTTAAAAAATCATCAATCTGCCATCTTATCCACATTATTTTGTACCTTCGGGCTCTTGATGTAGTTTTTATGAACAGGATTCAAATAAATTGGCTCTTTTTCCTTAGTGGTTTCTTTAATTACTTTGTTATTATCCAAGGAACTGGCTTAATTTAAATGAACATTGTGTTCCTGCTACTACTATCCAGAGAAAACACAGGCTCAGAACATGCTGTTTTGTAGTTAAAGTGTATTTCTCTGCATGGGATGCCAGAATCTGGCAGTTCAATGGCATCTTCCTGTTTTATATAAAGAGCAAATTCAATCCATCTTGTGAAATCACTGACTTCCCCCAAACACCTATTCATTTCACTAGCTACAATGAATAAGTAGTAAATATATAAAGCAATGCCTTGCTTTAAGTAAATCAGATAACATTTCATTCAAGACAAGCAATCCAGCAAGTGTATATAGCTTTTTTTACCAAAAACATCTGTATAGGAGGTACTTTTTAAAACTAATTATGGGCCGATGTTATCATGAGTGATCCAATGCCCCTCCCCTCAACTTCCCAGATTTTGACATTACACAGACTCTTATTGAACATGTATTTGGAACCGAGATGTTTGCAAAGGTGCAGGATTCCCTCCCTCTTCATAGCTTCGATCCAACAAAAGTATAGAGCAAGTTTCAGAGGAACCTAAAATACATATACATATGTATATAAACATTAAGACGCTATAAGCATTTTACAGACACCATGAAAATGTAAAATTGCATTTCATTTCCTGAAATAGTTTTCAACCCCAGCTCCATCTCTTTAACTAAAGCCATGTGTGAGGAAAGCAAGGTTAATCTTCGGAAACATTCGGTTTGGGCTATTGACGAAGCCCCTACAGAAATCATGGCCTTTCCCCTGTTGCAGGTAGAATGGAGATCAGACATGCTCATTTACCAGCAGGAGAGCCAGAAAGGGAGCAAAGTAAGGCGGGTTCCCTGCCTGTGCCTAGGCAGCAGGCTCTTACTGTTTCGTTTCATATCTTTCACCTGAGACTGTACACATCCGTCATACCATGGAGAATGGAGTCTTATTTTTTAATATGCAACAAGTAAGCTAAAACATGACCCTTTGCCAGAGGTGGCATTTCCTGTGACGCCAGGAGAGTTGGTACATGCCCTTCAAATGATGGCAGGGATGGCTATTGGAGGGAAGAAACAGTGTCACTAATTGTAAGCTTCAAGGTCGGACTAGAGTGATTATAAAAGCTCACCTTCTGAAATCAAATACACCTAAATTTAAACGTTGTTATGTGATCTCAGCTCCTGTAGACGTTACTTTCCTCATTTCTGAAATGGGGATATGTGCAGTGCCTGCCTCTTCAGATGGTATTGCGGGAATTCAACATGAAAAGGCACCTGAAAGCTTTGGCATGGCTGCTGGCATATACTGTTCAACGTCATCACCATTACTAAAGTGGGCTCAGAAACTTCTCATCATGCCCTGAAGCAAACTGTCTGCTATATAAACCCCAGGCATTTATCCCCTTAGTTGCTGCTGCTGCTGCTGCTAAGTTGCTTCAGTCGTGTCCGACTCTGTGCGACCCCAGAGATGGCAGCCCACCAGGCTCCCCCGTCCCTGGGGTTCTCCAGGCAAGAACACTGGAGTGGGTTGCCATTTCCTTCCCCAATGCATGAAAGTGAAAAGTGAAAGTGAAGTCGCTCAGTCGTGTCCGACTCTCAGCGACCCCATGGACTGCAGCCTACCAGGCTCCTCCGTCCATGGGATTTGCCAGGTAAGAGTACCGGAGTGGGATGCCATTGCCTTCTCCGATCCCCTTAGCTAGTGTTTCTCAAAAGGTACTTCTAGGACTGCCTGTATCAGACTCTCTTAGAGCCTGTACTGTTGTAAACAGTACAAATTTCTGGCCTCTGCTCCAGACCCCAGAGTCTCTGGGTGTTAAGTTGGGACACTCCACTTTTAACAAGCTTGCTAAGTTTGAAAACCACTGCCCTAAATGAGGTCACCTCTCAGCCTGTTCTCCAAAGCTTATGAGCTTGACACCAAGCGCACTTGACCCAGACAGCTAGTCATTACGGACACCTGCTGGGTCCCTTTTCACACGAGTACTTAATTCAGGTACGGACTTAATGAGAAAGCAATGTTAATGGAACAAGCTCTACTAAAGTGCTGTGCCCAGAAACTCCTGTACCTTCCTCTTCCAGCCTTCTGTAGCTAGGTCATTTTATGTACCCACCTCTCTTTCCTTCTCTTTGCCCGTAAATCCTGCAAACCCTTCACATCTAGCTCAGGGCCATTTCTTCAGGGAAAGTGGCCTAACCACCATTCCTTTCTTCCATTTTTGTATTCCTACACCAAATAGCACCTGTAAACGTTTACTGGCTATTAACCATGCGGTCCCGTTTGTACCGTTTTCTAAAGCTGGCACTGTTACGTGTGCATGCCTTCTGCATATCTTTGTCTCTCTCCCTCTCTTGTGAGGATATAAATCTCTTAAAGGCAAATGCTCTGTGTTAGATTTCTTAGACTTCTCAGTTGTCTTTGAGGACTGTGCATAGGGCTCTGAAATTCATTTTCTGGAAATATCTGTTGAATGGGGAGGTGTGTCTCGACATGTACACACTTCAGGTTTTCCTTGCAAAGTGTTGAGAAATGGAAGACTTGATGTTTCCTCTGATTAATCTTAACAATAATAAGTAGGACAGCCAGGTAGCACGTTTCCTGATATAAGGACATGGGAAATCTACAGCATCACCTACAAAACATCCTTGCTTGAAAATTTGAACGTGAGTCTAAAAAAGTCTCCAGATTTACCAGTTTAGAGAAAATACAAGGGACGGAATAATAAGGTAAACTCCACCATACAAAGTTATCAATCAAATTCAGAGAATTGGAGGTGCTGTGACAACTGATAAATCAATGACATAGAAAAAAAGTTTGGGGAGGAACTGCTAACAAATAAAAGGGACTTTACAGAGACACACTACGGGCAGTATGCTAAACTTTTAAGATAATGAAGGAAGTTTAAATGTGGACCGGGCATTTCAATGAAATGAATAATTGCTACTAAACTTTTAGGTGTGAAATGGTATGGTGGCTCTATTTTTATATGCTTTTATCAGTTAGATATGCATGCTAAATATTTACAGGTTAAATGGACTAGTGTACTTTAAAATATTCCAAAGGAAAACGTGGCGGGGACAGGTGAAGCATGATCGGCAAAGTGTTGATAGCTGTAGAAGCCTGCTGATGCGTACATGAGGGTTCATTATTCTAGCCTCTCTACTGTTGTATGTGTTTAAATAACAAAAAGCTTCAAAAATATTTGGGCAGAAACATACCTCATACTCACCCTTTCCAATGGAATGAGAATAGAAATGCTTGTTTTGAATGTAAAAGGTCTTGCTTTCAAAACAGAGAAAAATTTTTTCAGAATATTTAAAATTTATTATTTATGTTATACATTTATATGCTGACTTGTTCCACAAAGGATTTGAGAAGGAAAGTTTTTGGAACGGATATAATTGCTGCAGAAAGCATTGTTTATGCATTCATTCATTTAGGTCACTTAGAGGAGGTTTCAGCACCAGGGGTCTCTGGTTGCAAGTACAAAGAGAAGATAATAATCTAAGGGACCCCCTCACCTGGATGATTTTCCCATGTCAATCAGGCAAAAGCTTGATTGAACAGATGGGCCTTAAGCTGTGCCCTGAAGGCCAGCCGACTGTGTCAGAGCAGAGGGCAAAACAAACCAAGTCATATGCCTTCCCTGCAAGATCTTTTCATCCTGGCAGAAGCACATCAGTGAAGTATAGGCATTAAAGCCCTGGTTGGCTGATTAAAAATTTATTTCACTGCTACTTCCAAAGAGGATTTGAAGTAGTGTCACAGAAATATATTCTCTGGGCCTTCTGCCCCAAATCTGGGGGTGGGTGGGGGGAGTAGAGGGAGTGAGCTACATGACCACAGGAATGCCTGAGCTATGTAGGCACAACCAGAAAGCCAAGATCTTTCTCTCGCTCCAAAGCACCGGAAAATGCTTCAAATATTGAGAGTCAAGACAAGGTTGAGCTGTTTCTTAAAGGTCCAGAATCTAGACTTGATTAGTTTCCCAGAAATTGAAGAAGACAGCTCTGAGCAGCTACTGTTTTAGAATAAACCATTTGAAATTCCACTATTTGACCAGGTTGCCAAAGAAAGACAATTTCACAGGGCTCCACTTAAGAATATAATTGTCAGACGGATTATGGTATGATTGTTAGGAGAAATAAAGACAAGAAAAGACACAAAGAAGAACTAATAGGAAATACTGACAGTAAGAGAGAAAACAGACTGTCTTTCTTTGTTTTGAGGCTGGGTCCTTGGGACTATGATTAAATCATTAACAGAAATTAGAGAAGAAATCACGACTGAGATGAATAGGATAATAAATTGATTAAAGATATGTTGAATTTGAGATGATAGCAAAATATATAGGTAGAAACATTTCTACCTACATATTTGGAGAGATGAAAAGTAATTCCTATTTATTTTATTTTTAATTAGAGGATAGTTGCTTTACAATATTGTTTTGGTTTCTGCCATACAACAATGTGAACCAGCCATAAGGATACATATGTCCCCTCCTTCCTGAACCTCCGCTCCACCCTCCCACCCCATCATACCCCTGCAGGTTGTCACAGAGCACCGGGTTGAAGTCCCTGTGTCACTCAGCAACTTCCCGTTAGTTATCTATTTTACGTATGGTAATGTAAACGTTTCAGTGTTACTCTCTCAACTTGCCCCACCCTCTCCTTCCCCTGCTGTGTCCAAATCTCTTCTCATGTCTGCATATGGGTTCATCACTACCATTTTGATAGACTCTGTATGTGTATGTGCTGCTGCTGTTGAGCTGCTAAGTCACTTCAGTCATGTCTGACTCCTAGCGACCCCATGGACTGCAGCCCACCAGGCTCCTCTGCCCATGGGATTTTCCAGGCAAGAGTACTGGAGTGGGGTGCCATTGCCTTCTCCAATGTATGTGCTAATATATGAAATTTGGTTTTCTCTTTCTGACTTACTTCACTCTGTATAATAGGCTCTAGTTCATCCACCTCATGAGAACTGACTCAGTGTTTTCCTTTCTATGGCTAACTAATATTCCATTGTGTATATGTACCACAACTTCTTTATCCATTCATCTGCTGATGGAGAAGGAAATGGCAACTCACTCCAGTGTTCTTGCCTGGAGAATCCCAGGGACAGGGGAGCCTGGTGGGCTGCCGTCTATGGGGTCCCACAGAGTCAGACACGACTGAAGCAACTTAGCAGCAGCAGCAGCTGATGGACAACTAGGTTGCTTCCATGTCCTAGCTATTGTATAGTGCTGCAACCAACATTGGGGTACATGTGTCTTTTTCAGTTATGTTTTTCTCAGAGTATATGCCTTGTAGTGGGATTGCTGGGTTGTATGGTGGTTTTATTCCTGGTTTTTAAAATAATCGTCATACTGTTCTCCATAGCGGCTGTATCAATTTCCTCTCCCACCAACAGCACAAGAGGGTTCCCTTTTCCCACACTCTCTCCAGCATTTACTGTTTGTAGACTTTTGATGATGGCCATTCTGATCAGTGTGATGTGATATAACATTGTGGTTTTGATTTACATGTCTCTAATAAGGAGTGATATTGAGCATCTTGTCACATGTTTATTGGCCATCTGTATGTTTTCTTTGGAGAAATATCTATTTAGAGCTTCCTCCCATTTTTTAATTGGGTTGTTTGTTTTTCTTATATTGAGTTGAATGAGCTGCTTGTATATTTTGGAGATTAATTATTTGTCATTTGTTTCATTTGCAGTTATTTTCTCCCATTCTGAGAGTTGTTTTTTCATCTTGTTTCCTTTGCTGTGAAAAAGCTTTTAAGTTTAATGAAGTCCCATTTGTTTAAGTTTATTTTTTATTTCCGTTACTCTAGGAGGTGTGTCAAAGAGGACATTCCTGTGAATTATATAAAAAGGTGTTTTGTCTATGTTTTCCTCTAAGAGTTTTATAGTTTTGGCTGTACATTTAGGCTTTTAATCCCTTTTGAGTTTATTTGTGTGTGTGGTGTTAGGAAGTGTTCTAATTTCATTCTCCTACGTGTAGCTGTCAGTTTCCCAGCACCACTTATTGAAGAGTTGTCTTTTCTCCATTGTATAACTTGCCTCCTTTGTCAATGATAAAGTGTCCATAGGTGCGTGGGCTTACCTCTGCACTTTCTATGCTGTTCCATTGATCTATATTTCTGTTTTTGTGCCAGTACCATACTGTCTCGGTTACTGTAGCTTTGTAGTATAGTCTGCAGTCAGGAAGGTTGATTCTTCTGGCTCTATTTTTCTTTCTCAAGATTACTTTGACTATTTGGGGTATTTCGTGTTTCCATACAAATTGTGATATTTTTCTTTCTAGTTCTGTTTAAAATGCCATAAGTAATTTGATAGGGATTGCACTGAATCTTTAGATTGCTTTGGGTAGTAAAGTCATTTTCACAATATTGATTCCTCCAGTCCAAGAACATGGTATATCTCTCCCTCTGTTTGTGTCATCTTTAATTTCTTTCATCAGTATCTTATGTTTTTCTGCATAGAGGTCTTTTGCCTCCTTAGCTAGGTTTATTCCTAGGTATTTTATTCTTTTTGTTGCAGTGGTGAATGGTATTATTTCCCCAATTTTGCTTTCTGATTTTGCATTGTTAGTGTATAGGAATGCCAGGAATTTCTATGCATTAATTTTGTATCCTGCACACACGCATGTGTGTGTGTATATATATACACACATATATATATTCATTTTATGTATATATATATATATGTGTGGAAAATGAAAAATAAAAGGGAACAAAATAATAACAAAGAGTAAAAAATAAAATAAGTTTAATAAGCTAATAGAAATAGTAGAAAAAATAAGAAAAGATAATAATTTGAAAACAAGGGAAGTCAGAAATAAAGCTAGATGCCAATAGTTAAATATGACGATATTCATGTATGTTCACCAAGGAAAAGAATCTAAGAGAAAAACAGAATTCCTGGACTAAAGCACAATGAGTTAGAAGTGGAATTCAGAGAATGAGCTTAAGAAAGAAGATTCAAGGAATCAAGAAAAGATCATATCATGGTGACTATTGAATACAAAGCTCATAATACACAATATCTCCAGAGAATCCAAGTATGTTGAATAATGCAGTTCAAGGTCAGTTATTTCCCAGTTGACTCAGTCTGACCTTCTTGCCTTCATGATTAGTTATAATTTGTCTATTTGTTCCTGTGAGGATAAAAGTACAACTAAACTGTTTCAGCTATGGCATTGGGGGTTTCTAGAATCATTCTTAAAGTAAATGTTTTCTCTCTTAATTTCTCTTTCCTTCTTTAATTTTGCATTCTTTCTGGACATTAAATGCTATATTTTTTCTTATGAGTATTTCTAACCCTATGGTAAGTAACATATAGCAAACTGAGTTGCCAAGAGGAGGTGTTTGCAGGCCCTTCCTGCCCTACCCTTCACAGGACATGGTTGGTTTGGAGACTGTCAGCTATATGCGGGGCTGAGCCACTGAAGCCTCTGGGACATCCTGACCCTTTCATCATCTGTGTATCTGCATAGCTAGGTCTCAGCAGAACTTCTGTGATCATGATAGCCCTCATTTTCAAGGAAAGTTTTCTGTAAGTTAGAACAGGGCTATGGAATCTGGTCCCATCACTTCATGGCAAGCAGATGGGGAAACAATGGAAACAGTGACAGACTTTATTTTCTTGGGCTCCAAAATCTCTGCAGATGGTGACTGCAGCCATAAAATTAGAAGATGCTTGCTCCTTGGAAGAAAAGCTATGACAAACCTAGACAACATATTAGAAAGCAGAGATGTTACTTTGGCAACAAAGGTCCATCTAGTCAAACCTATGGTTTTTCCACTAGTCATGTGTGGACGTGAGAGTTGGACCAGAAAGAAAGCTGAGCACTGAAGAATTGATGCTTTTGAACTGGGGTATTGGAGAAGACTCTTGAGAGTCCCTTGGACAATAAGGAGATCAAACCAGTCAATCCTAAAGGAAATCAATCCTGATTATTCATTGGAAGGACTGATGATGAAGCTGAAGCTGAAGCTCCAATACTTTGGCCACCTGATGCGAAGAACTGATTCATTGGAAAAGACCCTGATGCTGGGAAAGATTGAAGGCAGGAGAAGAAGGGGATGACAAAAGATGAGACGGTTGGATGGCATCACTGACTCGATGGGCATGAGTTTGAGCAAGCTCTGGGAGTTGGTGATGGACAGGGAAGCCTGGCATGCTGAAGTCCATGGAGTTGCAAAAAGTCGGACATGACTGAGTGACTGAACTGAACTGATGCAGTATGTACAGTGTTTCCAGCCCTAGGAACTACTTAAGTCCCAGAAAAGATACACATTTTGAAGATTCCCCAGGTTTTCATCATGATTTAGAGAGATGCCATTGCTTAGGTTGTTACTAGTAATTTGAAATTCTCCTTTGCTTGACTCTTGCTGCCAGGACACAAGAGGACAAGAGAGAACAAAGGGCAAAGACTTTGCTTTCATTTAACTTGACTTCTAATTACAAAAGGCCCAGCAAGTCTTCCTGAATGACTTAAGCTGGCTTCTCATTCCACCTGACCTCCCAGCAAGAAAGATTTCTGGTTGAACACCTGGACCTGGCCCCAGCAGTTCTGGGCCCAGTCCCAGCCCTGGCACACCTCTCAGCTGCACGTGTCTTGAATTCTGTTCTCTTTTATATAAATATAACCACCCAAACTGGAGAGAGAGGCTGGAATGAGAGGAAACTAATGGGCCTTTTGGAGTCAGTGGTTCTCAGGATGCCTGGGAATTGTGTTTGCCTAATTAGTTCTGCCCCATTATCAGTGTGGATAACCTAGAGAGCATCATGATTGGTTTGACAAAGTTAATGGATGATCCGCCATGAAAGCTTGATCACCAAGGAGCCAGCCACGGTTCCAGCTGGAGGCTGAACTGGGCTTCAGCCTTTCCACACATCATCCCACAGTTCTTGTGCCTGTGCAGTAATCCCTCTTGCAGGAGTCTTGAGCTTCTATGCTCCACAAAATATAAGCAATCCTCATTTTTCTCTGTTATGCTAAGCTCCTATGGCCTACAGCTAGCTAAATTTGGAACAAGCATCACATTGGTATTTCAAGATTCCCTCTCCCCCCACTCCCCAGCTCCTATTGCCAGATAGACAACAGACAGTTAAATATCATTTAGCTTCAGGCCATGCCTCTGAGATTTGTTCATGACTTTAGTGTCTGACACAGTAAGAGACAGTGCTTCCCAGATCAACAGTACCCTAGGATCCTGTGAATAGGGGTGGCTTAGAGAGTTCACTTCTGTGAATTCTGGACTTTGTTGGATCTTGCTACCTGGCTCCTCTGGACTTGTTTGTGGTTATGAGTGTGACTGATAAGCATATCAAACAAATGCCACACAGATCCTGGGGTAGCTCTGTGGTAGCAAGATGATAGAGGGAGAAAAAAAAAATAGAGCGATAGAGCAATGGATGTCTACGAGCAACACTATTTTACACATTTTCTGCTTATTCCATCAGCCAGCATTTATGGAATACATACCCTGTGCCAGGCACTAGTCTAGTTCCTACAGATAAAAAAGTAAACTAGAAACAGCACTTTTCCTGAAGGAGATTTTATGGTCTAATGGGGAAAGCAGGCCCGTGTCTTATGTTTCTGCCATCCCCTCTCCATTATTCCAGACATACCATTTACGGGAAATGGAAGTAGGATAAGAAGTGGCTCTGGTTTCTCGACACACAAAGGAAAAAAGATTCTCTGCTCAGTTTTACTCTGGCAGACTGTCTGGAGCATTCAGCCCTGGGATAAATCATCTTGCAACCATAGTGGCCAGGCTGTGGCTTGCATTTCCACCCCATGTCTCTAGCTTTGATGTAACTGTATACGAAGTCCAAGCACGGTGTAACAGCTCCAAGAAGAGACTATCACCGTGTCACCAGGCATGAGGAAGACAGACCTGAAATGGTCGATGCTCTTCAGAGGTCTGGAGACTCAACTCAGATTGACAAGGGCAAACGTAGTTAATGAGCTGAAAAGGACTGAGGTGGTGTGGTCCAGTCACTGTTGGGATATAGGAACTCAAATGATGTTAGCAGTCTTCAGAATGTCTATATCCCTTTGTCCTGTAGTCCTTCATATTTGCTCCATTTTCGAGCAAGATCCCTAAACCACTTGAGGTAAGATGGCTGCTAACAGCTCTCACCTTATATCCTATAAGTGCCAAGTCAGATAGAAAAAAGTTTCCTGCAACTCATCCTCAGCAGTACTTTGAACAAAAGTTTTGATTCTTCTCTTATTGGCATAAATTTGGTAACACTCCTAAACCTGAGTCAATCATTTTGTCCAGGAAATTGAGTATATTCATTTACTGGGTCACATGACCAATATGAAGGAAGAGCTGTTCTCAGCATCATCCAAAGCCATGTAGAATAGTCTCCCAGAGGAAAGTAAAGGTACCATTTTCA
The DNA here is from genome assembly GCF_000754665.1 of Bison bison bison. NCBI lineage: Eukaryota > Metazoa > Chordata > Mammalia > Artiodactyla > Bovidae > Bison > Bison bison. The sequence continues at coordinate 5,124,406 of NW_011494274.1, read as the reverse complement.
GAAGAAAGAAGGATAAATATTTTGAGGGAGGAAACACAATAAAACAAAAATACCTACAAATGTCAACTCTAAGAACTTTGATTAGGTATATGCCAAAGTGGATTTTCTGTGCTTATTTTATTTCCCCAAAGCAGGAAATACATGGGATATTTGTGTAAATTGAAAAATCTCATCAAAAGAGCTTTTGTTTTTTTTCTCAGAAGGAAGAGTTGATATTTCAAAATTCATGATAGACTTTCAGAAACATGAAACCTAAGGACAAAAGAGAAGTTGTACATTGAGGGCAGAAGCCCTCAGTCTCAGGAAGACCTGAGACAGGTCACTGAGGCAGGCTCAAAGCAGGGACCCAGTAAACAGAACTGGATTGCCAGTGAGGCTATCTCTTAGACTCAGCCTAAATGTCAAAACTAGATCATTGCTTTGTCACTGACATAAGTGTGATGAGGGGCTGAGAATCAAAGGGAGAAGGTCAAAGTCGGTTCTGAAAACATCAGTGGGGTTCAAACAATGTATAGCTGACAGTTGCATTTCACAGTTTTATTTGATGCACATCTACTGGAATAAGGACAACCCAGAGGGATGGGGTGGGGAGGGAGGCGGAGGGGGCTTCGGGATGGGGGGGACACGTGTACCTGTGGCTGATTCATGTCGATGTATGGCAAAACCACCACAATACTATAAACTAACTGTCTCCAATTAAAATAAAGTTTGAAAGGAGACGATGTAAACATATGCACGCATGTATTTCTTATATAACTCTGATTCAGTTTTTCTTACAGCTCCAGTGGGGAATCGGAGGTCTAGGTCTTTGCAATTGATGAGACACAGACTCTTAAGTCTGAGTCCAAGTCTATGAAAGCCTTCTGGTAGGAGAATCCTACTCTTTCTTCTCAGTGAGATGTGATTGGGATCAATTATCTGTATCTGAAGTCAGGGATGACCTATCAGCAGGTCACAGAAGTGCAGAGACCTAGTTCCAGGCAAGCAGTATATAAGCTTCAATAAGAAGAAACTTCCCATGTGACCTCAGGAATGCTGCTCCTGAGGGCAGTGGGCACTTGATCTGACAATAATTCACAGACAGGTTCTACTGGCGGTGGAGGCAGCCATCTGTCCCAGAATCGTCAGCAGCCACAGTTTTCTTCTGTTAGCACCCTTTGCGTTGTCCCTGGCTCTTTCATATCTCAGAAAACTAAGAATAGCATCCAGCCCTCAACTGCCCATTCTTGTCTCAGGCTCAAAGCTACCTCTGAGAAAAGTTGAGTCCGTTTCTCTTAGAGTTCTGGTAGCTGGAGGATGCAGTTAATTCCCCAGTTCTATGTAACACAGGCATCAAGTCAAATCAAGCTGTGCCACCAATCTTGGGTACTCCATACCATCCAAGGCATATCTTTAAGCTAACTTATTAAAGAGTACCTTTGAGGTCATTTTGGTAGTATATGGCACTGTAAAGTCATTTGGAAAATGAATCCTCAATAAAGAAAATAAATAATGACAAAATTACTGATAATATAATTTTCACAGGATTTTTCTCTTTTTCTCTTTCTTAGTCTCCCTAACTCCCAGCCTCCCCACACAAATATTATTTTCTCACTTCCACCAAAACAACCTATACAACACCAGGGAGCAGAGCCACAACTTCCAATGCCATTTTTACCATCACCTCTTGGATATGACCTCTGAGGTGAGATACCACCAATTCGACCCAGGAAACTTATTCCAATTCTCCAACCTCATAAAAACCTAAAGCTGGTAGCAAATTAAAACCTGCTGAAGCAGATCAGACGAGGGGCCCTTCCTATAGTTAGTTTCTGGAGCTTTGACTCGCCCACTAGTCTCAATTCCTCTTTAAGGTCCAGCTGCGAATCACCTTGAAGAATGGTTTTCCCTCACATAGATAAAATCTAAAACAAAATATAAAGTGCATTTTGGATGCGTATGCCTATAAAACTGCTTTTTCTTTCATTTATAATTCAGGGAAGAGTATTCTCTGAAGTTAGTTCGAGAAATATTTTTGGTAGTGAGTTGCCTGTGAAACTCTCCCCAGGACCAAGTTCCTTTCTGATTTATGTAGACACTGGAGGAAGAAAAAGATGAGGGCTCTCAGCAGTGCCAGGACTGACAGCCATTGAGGGTTTTGTTATCCACCTTGGGAAATAGTCAGCTGTGTTGGCAGAGGGGAGAAAGTTTTTTTAAAATTTTGATTTGTTCAGCAACTTCTGCTAAGTGCTAAGTCACTTCAGTCATGTCTGACTCTTTGCAACCCTCTTGACTCTAGCTCTCCAGGCTCCTTTGTCCATGGGGTTTCTCTAGGCAAGAATACTGGGTTGGGTTGCCATGCCCTCCTCCAGGGGATCTTCCCAACCCAGGGATCAAATCCGCATCTCGTGTGCCTCCTACATAGGCAGGGTGGTTCTTTACCACTAGCGCCACATGTTGGCAGGATTGGAGAAAGATTTTTGTTTGTTTGTTTGTTTGTTTGTTTTAAATTTTGACTTGTTCAGCAACTTCTGAAAGTGAAAGTGAAGTTGCTCAGTCCTGTCTGACTCTTATCAATCCGGTGGACTGTAGCCCAGAGAAGGCAATGGCACCCCACTACAGTACTCTTGCCTGGAAAATCCCGTGGACAGAGGAGCCTGGTGGGCTGCAGTCCATGGGGTCGCTAGGAGTCAGACACGACTGAGCAACTTCACTTTTGCTTTTCACTTTCATGCATTGGAGAAGGAAATGGCAACCCACTCCAGTGTTCTTGCCTGGAACGGGGGAGCCTGGTGGGCTGCCATCTCTGGGGTTGCACAGAGTCAGACACGACTGAAGTGGCTTAGCAGCAGCAGCAGGACTGTAGCCCACCAGGCTCCTCTATCCATGGGATTCTCCAGGCAGGAATACTGGAGTGGGTTGCCATTTCCTTGGTAACATCAATTCAAATGTGGTTCACTAATTTAAAAAAGATAAATGCCAGAGTTATTATGTAATCTATCAAATGAGATCACATACTTCTTCCCTTTTCTTTATAAATAAGTCACACAGTTGATATTCTCTAAATCTCTCTTTTCTCACTTTGATTGAAAAATGAGAGTATTATTTTGCCCTCAGTGAAGTAAACCATCATCCAGCCTGAGATGGTTAGGTGGGATAGAATGAACAAGTAACTTGCCATTGTGGCCTAATTATTTCTATCTTATCTACCCTCAATCACTACTATACTTTAGTACTTGTAGCCAATGCATTAAAATAAAATCTGTCATTTTCTTAAACGGTAGACACCTCCAAATTATAAAGGTAGGTTTCCAAAATGTAATAAGGTATTCAGATTAGGTTTCTATCATAGTCACTGAGAAAGTTCCCAGATTTAATAGTTTCTGACGCTGAGTAGGTATTTGGGAAATATCTGTTGAGTAGTTGATCAGCCACAGTCTCAATGTCTGGTGAGCCATGGAGGGACTGCTGAGAGTATAGTCTCCTCAACAAGGCACTCCAGAGGGTGCTTGATGAAAACTCTCTGCAGAGGAAGCTTAGGAATCATTTGGGGAAAATCAGAGCATCAAGGCCCCATAATGGCAGCCACTTATTACTGTAAAGTCTCTCTAATTTCACCCCAGACTGGTGTGACTTTAGAAATAATGGGCTGCAAAAGAAAAAAGATAGAACGGACCTTTCTTCCTCCCTACCAATAGACAGGTTGTCAAAGACATGTGTGTGCTATGCTGCTTCAGTCATGTCTGACTCTTTGCAGTCCTATGGACTGTAACCAGCCAGGCCACTCTGTCCATGGGATTCTCCAAACGAGAATACTGGGGTGTTCTTACCATGCCCTCCTCCAGGGGATCTTCCCAACCCAGAGATCGAACCTGTGTCTCTTACATCTCCTGCATTGGCAGAGGGATTTTTACCACTAGCGCCACCTGGGAAGCCATCAAAGATACTTTCTGTTGTGTTAAAAAACAAACAAACAAACAAGGTAGATATGTGTCTGCCTCTTCTCCTGAAACACTGGAATAGTCAGTGCCCTCCCAACCCTACCCTGGTAGCAAAGACTGGGATGAGGGCTGTTTGGGCTTATGAAATACCATAATGGTGTTTTCCACTTAGCGATCTTCATTTATCTTCTTACCTACACCCACCAAAAAGTAAAGGCCAGGTCTGGTATGCAAATGTGTCCAATTCAAAGCCTGCCCTGTGAGACCTTCTATGCATTTAACATTTCAGAAAAAAAATGCACTTAACTATTTGCTAACCATTTTGAGCATTTAATTTTCAACTTACTAGCAGACTCCTACCATAAGTCCTTAATGAGCAAAGCTTTTGATTTCTAATGATCAAGCGAGTAGAGGCACATCAGATACTGATCTTCTTAAGTCCTACTTGACATATTACAAAAAGCAGATACAGTTCTTCTGAAACCATAGTCTGTCTTTCAAGCTCACCAAGGAGTGAGGCTCAGCCAATGAAAGTCATCGAGGAAACTATAGAGTAAGAAAGAATAGGAGAGTAAGAAGAGAGGAATCACAGCATCAGACTTACTGGACATAATCTAAAGCAGAAACATTTTCCCATACCTGGAGAAAATGCCTCACTTAAAGGACCCAAACTGTGGTCACAGACACACAGATTAAAATTTTAGGTTCCAACACTTTCTATTTTTGGATCATTTGTCCAATGGCCTGCTTTTGGCTGGACCTAGCTTGTCAGAAAAAGCCTTTTACACCCCTCTGTTTAACCTGTTTCAGCATTAAAGAAATAATAGTAGTAAAGTTTTGGCTTAGATCTAAGTGGAAGCTCTTTAGTCTGTTTAGAGGCAAAGTCGGAGAGGGTGGGCACGAGTGGGTGACCACGATTGGAGCGGGAGGAAGGTGGTGCAAAATGAACCTTAAAGGTCGGAAACCTCAGGAATTGTCGGTCTCAGACACGTGCTGTGCCAGGTTGGTGACGCGTGTGCCACTCAGGACAGTGGAAGGACTCCCAGTGAATCACCACAATGGCCTCAACGAAACCCATGCACCCTTCTGCGACACGCCTACCACCCTCTCGTGTTATTTCCTGCCACGAAAGGGCTGGTATAGGACAAGCTTTGAAAAATCATACCGTTGTTGTAGAGAGAATACCGTGGACAAGAAATGTTAGCGCTGCGGGGAGGAGGGGGCAGAGGGGAAACATCTGGGGGCCATACCTGACGCCGTGGTGGATTTATTCCTCACTGAGCCTGCTGCTGTATCACTTTACCCTTCCCGAAAATGGAGATAAAGTGCTCACTTATTATACCTCACCAAGGCAAGCTTCATACATTAATGTAAAATATTTTGAAAACGTCACATAAAATCTCTTATAGAAATACAGGATGTTACTAGCTATTCTTTCTCTGGCAAAGATATATTAGACGGGGGATAGTCTCCAATAGGAATGGAATTGTAGTTTCTAGCCCCCCTTGCTGGACAAGCAATGTAAAAACATCAATTCCTTCACCTTCCAGCTGCACAGCAGATGTTAGTGGGAGAAAATTTGGGGCAGAGCAATTGGTCTGGCTCAGTGTTAGAACTGTTGCTCACAGTCTTATTTTTGGAGACCTCACTGGGCCCCCATTTCTGCTGTGGATACTTAGGCGGGAAGACAGCCCTGCTTTCCTCCAAGTGAAGAGAAGAGAAATAATTAAGCTCATTGATAAACAATAATATATCACAAATTTTTAAAATGCACCGTGGTATTTCCACCACCACCCCTCCCCCATGGCATTTTTACAATTTGTCTGTGAAATTTTATAACCACATTCAAAAAAACAGTCTCTACTGGGATGGCAGCTTGAACACAGTAGAAGGAAAAGGATGGAAGGCAATCACGTCTAACCAAAAACAACGGGGGAGCAGTGAGTGCAGTCAGCAGGACGTAGTTACTGGGACGGAAATGTGTGGCGAGGATGTTGCACCTTACCAACCCACGTGATCTTAGAGGCCCTTGCCTCCCATCGTTGATAATGACGCAGTCACACCCGGAAAGAGAGACTAGTGTAGGATGATTCTAACAGGGGCTCTCCTCTCTTCTCTGCCACCTTCTCGCATGTCTAAAAGAGGTTAGCGAACCGCACCTTTGAAGGACGTTTGGAAGGCAGCGGACGCAGCTTGAATGTCGGGTTGTTGTTTTTTAATGGACTTGTCAGCAGCCATGCTCATTTGCAATAGAATTCCTTTTCTCCCTTCCCCTCTCGGAGGCTCGTGTTTTCCCAGTGCTGTGCCAATGCTGAATAATTTACAAGGGTAGAAAAAGAAAACTGTCACTATCGCAGTCCCAGGGCTCTCCACTCACTCAGCTGTCACATGGTCAAATGTCACCGGTGCCATTATTTGTGAGGGGTGAGATTAACGCCGTGCGGCGCCTTGCCTCCTTCCTTTATCTATTGTTAATGGTACTGAACTCCAGTGTGTGTGTTTTTTAAAGAGCTGGTTGCCATTTCTTCAACAAATGTCCCACCTAAGGAAATCCAAAGAACCGACTCCTCCTTCCATCTCACTCTTTCATCCCTGTTCATCTGTTTCCTCTTATCTGGCATTTCCACCCACAGCATAAAAATACAAATTTAGTTAGAACTCTATTCAGAAAAAAAAGCCAGTGTTCAAAGTGATCCCAGTTGCTTTAGTTCTGTTCCTTATTAGGAAAGAGAGAGAGAGAAAGGCCCTCCGGTTGCAGTGATCGGGAGTCTCAGAGAATAACAGAAGGAGCCAAGGAAAGATCCCCTGCACTTTGCAGAAGAGGAATCAAGGCATGGCTCTCCAAGGAATTACCGCAGGGCAGAAATAGGAGGATTATCATATTTTTTTCCTTACCAAGAGGGTAAAATACCAGCATTAGTTACATACTACAAAAGGAGGAGAAAGTATAACCAACATTTAATTTTAATGTAATAGAGAAAATAAATACCATATAGTTAGAGGCTGATATTTACCTGTGAATAGTTATTGCCACGTGCTAAGCAATGGTCAGGAGGGGACCTATCCCTGATTGAAGAGAGGCTTTGAAAAGAATGATGTAGACATTTTAATAGTTCCTATCTTTCAGTGTCTTGAATATGAATATACCGAAATACTAGTGATAGTTAATTCAGTACTTAATGAGTGCTCTAAATGTATTATTTCTCTTAATTCTTGTAAATATTGCTGCTATCATTATCCCCATTTTATAGATAAGACAATCATGACACAGTTTAAGTAAAGGATTAAATCATATATGTGGTGGTAGACCTGTGATTAACCCAGAGAAGAGGACATTAAACTAGTTTTTTTAATGTGTATTTATACAACACTGAAAAATTGGAGAAAGGCTAAAAATTATAACTTACTCTTATAAGCTTGGGTCACGTGAAAAATCTTACAAAGACTACACCATTTGTTTCTGCCTCTCCTCGTTTGAGTGCCAATTGATTGAATTAAATGTTTAAGAATTAACTTGCTCCTGGCCTGTTGAGTGAGCTAATTTGAAGTGACTACAATTTATCTGCTTCCTGCTCTTGTTCATGACGTATGATTGGATCGTGGCTCTGGTTAATTAACAGGTAGGCTACAGGCACAAGTTATCCTGTCCCAAGTTGTCTTCTCATCCTTCAGCACCTCTTTGCACTCCCTTTTGGTTTGCTTTGGGGGAAACCCTGATATCCTATCTCCTATGATACATTAGAACAGTAGATAAAAACACAAAACAGCTCTGACTGCATTAGCTGCTTTAGAAGGGCAGAGAAGAACTGAGGAGATTTGCTATTTCATTTACTGCCAGCAGATAAGTGCTCTCAAAGAGCCACAAAGGCAAAATCCCCAAGGAACCTACAATAAAGAAACTTGGGTCGTCTTGTGAAGAGATTCAAGTTGAAACTCAGGAGCTGTTTTGTGAACACATAGAGTCATCTAGAAAAATCAGGCTTGACCCCCGGACACACAGGTCACTTTTTCCAAATGCCAAATAAAAATCTGGAGTCTCAGGGTAAAGCTCTGGAACTTTCTATCTCTTCCTTAAAGGAAGAGAGATTGACAGCAATACAGTCATTTGGGATGTTATCAGGTCTACAAACAAATGGATCCTGCAGGCTGAAAGGGAGACTGCAGGGGACAGACAGCACAGGGACAGGACCACCCCAGACGCAGACATTTGCTCCCACTTATCTCGCTGTGCTGACCGTGAAACAATGTCACCAAATCTGACGGGAAGTTAGCACTGCACAGACACAACTTGGGATGGATACAGATGTGTGGGAATTAGACAAATGCTGCACACTGGCTGTTCCTTCACATTGAACCAATCTTTCCTAATTCCAGATACTTAGAGCACCAACAAAAGCTTGGGAAAAGTGGTCGTGCAGTCATTGTACTGCTGCTAAGTCGCTCCAGTCGTGTCCGACTCTGTGCGACCCCATAGACAGCAGCCCACCAGGCTCTGCCGACCCTGGGGTTCTCCAGGCAAGAACGCTGGAGTGGGTTGCCATTTCCTTCTCCAATGCATGAAAGTGAAAAGTGAAAGTGAAGTCACTCAGTCGTGTCTGACTCTCAGTGATCCCATGGACTGCAGCCCACCAGGCTCCTCTGTCCATGGAATTTTCCAGGCAAGAGTACTGGAGTGGGGTGCCACTGCCTTCTCCGAAAGTCATTGTAGGAAACCACAAATGGTTGCCCTTAAGATAGTAATGTGTGTAGGTGTTCTTGGAGGGAAAAGGAGTCCATTCCTACAAAACTGATGATGACTGAAACAGTTTTTGAAGTGCCCCCAGCTCTTGAACAACAAAGATGGGCACCATAGGCTTCTTGGATTGACTCACTGAAGAATGATCCTTTGCAGTGTCTTGGGCAACAAAACATTAATGCTGTTAAAACTCAGCCAGAAAACGCGAGAAATCTGGAAGGGCTCTTGGAAGCGGAAATTCCAAGAGCACGGAATGAGTCTGGCGTCTTGCTCCATCTCCCACAGTTTCTTTTTCTTCCTGACTTCTGTTTCCCTAGATTGCTTCTTGGGACTGAACTTTTCTGTTTTCTAAACTGTTAAACATGAACTGATAGGGCACTGATTGAGGACACATTTTAAAGAACCCGTATTGAAAATCATTTCAGGTGATCCATTATTGGCATCATTATCCAGCAGAATCTTAACCCTCTGATGCCTCAGCATGTGGTAATAATTCTTTGTCACACTGAGAAAATCCCAGAAAATTGCTAGTGAAGCCAACACACTGATTCATTCAACAGTGATTACTGTTGCCAACGTTCTGTGTGAGGCACTGCGTGATACACTGTGACTAGAAGAACAAGACCCGCCCTTAACCTCAGGAGGACTGAAGTCTTCCAGGGAGGAAAAGAGTCACAAGATGATTAAAACAACATGTTGCATAAAATGATGGAAATGGACCCAAGCTATTATGGGAAACACCAGAACAGATATTTTCTGTGATTTTTTTGTTGTTGTGGTTGTGGTGGGGTTGGGGGAACTGAGCTACTTGCCTTTACACCATGTAACCAAAGGTATCATTTTTAAAACAAATATAGCCATTTCTGTAAAACACCTACTTCATAGACAAAATATTTTAAAGACCCTTAGCATGTTCATGTTGGCAACAGATGTGGCTTATTAACAGTTAAATTTATAATTCATTGAAGCAAGCTTGAAAAGAATGCTAATTTAATAAAGTACTATAATTTATTACATAAATTTATATAACTCATACTCTTTCATTAATTCAAACACATTTTCCTACAAATTAGTGAAGTTGTAATACATACTTGATTTCTTAATTCAGGCATCAGTGAGTAAGGATCAGCCTACTCAGGTATGCAAACATTTTTGATCAAAGAAGTCCTAAAAATAGGCTTTTGCAGGTAATTGTATCACTACGAAATAACTTGGGAACAACTGAATTATAGGTTTTGTGTGGCTCTTATAAAAGGTTTATCTGTATTTATAAACACATATGTATAATATATATGTGTATTCACAGTGATCCCACAAACGGTAAAGCTTAATATTTTTATGTGCTGTGTTACCATAGTTCTCAGATCCTTCAATCTACGTGTTCTTTCCCATTGTCAGACTCTGAGCCAGCAAATATGTACATAATTGGAGTTGCAAATGTATAATATGCATTTCCAGCTATATATTGATCTATTTAGTATTAGGATTCTTTCACTGTAACAGAACAGGAGCCAACTTTATTTAACTGAAGAGAGAAAAGGATATTTATAATTAAGGCTCAGAATTTATAATTCAGGCACAGCAATATTCAAGGAAACCAGATCCAGGGACTGAAAATCATCCTGAATCCAGGCAGCTTCTCCAGAAATTTGCCTCATCGTTTCTTTCTGATTGTTCTTCTTTGCTCTGCAGTAGTGTGTGTGAATTTATGATGGCACCCTATAGCTCCCGAGTTTAGGACTTTGCTAGTCAAAAGACTTAGGTTGAAATAGAGACTTTTGTTTCCAGTTCAGCATCCCTGGAAGAAAAGTCAGACTGGGTGAGCTTTGATCTGATGTCTTCTTCTAGTCCAAATAAACTCTGACCAAAGGAGTACAATCCAGAAGAACAAATATGAATCCCGAGGCAGCCAGTTATGTAAACTCAAGAAGCTATTAAGCAGCAATATAAGATATGCAGACCATCTCACACACATGCCTATGACAAATAACTAGCACTTTTAGCGTTATTTTATAAAAGTGTCTTCATAAATATTTTCGAATTTTACCTCATTTGCTCTTCACAATGCCCTTCAGTATTTATTCTTATTCCTATATTTTGGATAAAGAAATAAGAGTTTGAAAGACCCTGTAGCTTGCCCCAAAGCTCAGAGCTAGAATGTCCAAGAGTAAGAACTAAGACTGATTTTCTGATTCCAAATTTAGTACTCTAGAACAGCAGTTTCTGATTTGTAAGTCTGTGGATAAACTTGAAGAAACATGTTTCTTGTTATCATTTTTCTTAAAACAGGATTCTAGTCTCTTCCCTGAGCAGCTTCCCCTCCCCACCCCCTACTGAATATACCTTGGCATCCTCGAACGATTGTCCCCCAAGTGCTCGCAAAGCAGTTTACCAAACAGACTCAGCATGAAGTGTCTGCTTTATTCAGCTTTCCCTGCTGTTTCTCCCCCATCAATTTCTACTGTCCTTGAAGGGCCTGAAGACTCTCACCGTTGCCTCTCTTGGTAGGACACTTCCTGGGGAGGCTGATGGTTTTCCAAAGGCGTTCTATCTGCTGTTTTCAAAGCTGCCCCTCCTTGAAGCTGGAGAGCCATGCTGAGATCCCTGTGGATGAGATAATGGCCCTCCTGTCTCATCACACTGCCTCACCCAGGCCACAAAGCAGCTCTGCTGGAGCCAAGTCCCACAGAATTCACTGAGAGCAAGTTTCCTTTTCTCACCCTGACCCCTCTCCTAAGCAGTTCCAGTAAAGTGAAAGGGGACGCAGAGACAGGGGACACGTTCAGGACATCCCTTGCACTTCTCTTTCTCTTCCATTCACTACTTCTTTTTTATCCATCCACCCTTTTTTCTGGCCATTCATTCAATGGCATTTATTTCATTCCTATTATATGTAAGAGGGTGTGCTGGGTGTTAGAAGACACAGTGGTCATGGGAGTCTAGGTCTTGCCCCTCTTTGGGCTCACTTCTGATTAAGGGAGGTGAAAGGAAAACAAACAACTGAACAAATCCATCAAATGAGGTCAGAGAGTGCGGAGTTTGAAACTGGAAAGGTAACGGGGGCCAAAAGATAGGAGATCCTAGAGACCCCTAAGTTCAGCCTTTAACCCAGGGTCACTGAAAAGTCTTAGAGGATTTTAATTGAAGAGTGAATGATCGGGTTGTCAGATCTGTGCATTAAAAGGCCACTGTGATTTCAGGGCACAAAATGAATTGGAGAAAAGCAACAATACAGGTCAGGTCAGATGTTGTTTGCAGTAAAAATCCGGAGCAGATAAGAGGGTGACTTGCACAACAGTTAGTAGCAGTAGAGATATTAAAGAAAAAAATCAACCAGAGTTAATGATTAATTGGATGTGGGGCTGGGAGAAAGGGGAGTAGGCTCAATACTGTTAAAACATCACACTGCCATAAATTTTTCACGATGACAACACGTAGAGTTTTAATACCTTTCTGGTTGTTATTAATTACCATTATTGGCATCATCATTCTTATCACTTCATATTTTATTATCTCATTGAGACTGGCTGAATTCATGTTATTTAGAGAGACAGTATGATATAGTGAAAAGTGCGGGGACTTGGGAGACAAAAGAGAGATGGTTATGCAATTCTGGATATTTCCCATAGTAGCATGTGAATTGGGGCAAGATATATGACCTCTCCCAGATAGTTTCCTTACATTTTATGTGAAGATGCAATGTGTCTCTGTTAGTTGTGTAGAATAAGGAAAGTTTATATTAAGTGTCTGACTTAGTGCTTCATTGCCTGACAAGGAGTGGGTGCTCCATTAATAGTCGCTATTATTATAACATTCATACAGCACTTAATTTGACAAGCCAAATGACCATTTAGCTGGTTATTTTTCACAGCAGTTTTATGAAATAATGGAAGAGGTAATGAAAAGAGATGAAGTCGTTAAGGTGGGGGATAGAGGGATTCATATTTTTGCTTCTACCCTGGTCTGCCAAGGACACTGCACAGTATTGGCCATGTCCATGAAAGTTCAAGAGTCATGGGCAGACTGTCCTGTCCACGAGTAAGGGATAATTAAGCAGTGTGTTAGTGGGTGTTTCATGAATTTTTAAACCCAAGTTTTGTTGTCAAGTTTAAGAAATGCTGGGCTTTGTTAAACCAATTTCTCTTCTGCAGAATTTACCACCATTTTAATATTCTCAAGTGTGCTGTAAATCTCCAAGAAGGGAGATCAGATGCAGCATCTTCCAAACTTCCTCGATGAAGGAACTCTTTTGAGACTAGTTTTTCACAGAACACAAGTCTGGGAAATTTTGCAACAGACTGTATTTTCTTGAATATCTGCATCTTGTATGTATGCTATCTTTACCCTAATTTAGAAGTAGCCACCATATCTGAAAAACAGTAAAAATCATTTTTCATGACTTAGGAAAAGAAAATGTTAGAATCATCTGAATATAAGATTATATTCCTTCACCTTGTCAGAAAATAATAGAAAGGAATAAAAATAAAACTCAAGGAAAATATAGAAATATTAACCATTTCTGTACTATCTTTGTGTGTACATAAAATAAGTTAAATGGTTCCTACCATAGCAAGACATTACTAATGTAAGGCATAAAGAAGCTTTTCCATGTATGTATTTAAACCTTGTGTATACTATGAAGATACCAAAGCAATGAATAATAATCTTTAGAAGTATGCATCCATCCTCAACTATTTATTTGAAAGAAATCAGGTATATATAGAGATACATGTTGAAGTAACATTGCTAGTTGCAAAAATATACAAATCATATTGTAATATCACAGAAATCAGAGTAAGCTGAGCAATAGTACCCAGGGAAAAATGCATCAGTGGCTGGCTATTAAATTTTATTTTTGAGTGACACTGATATTAACATCAAACCCAATACCTGTCATTGAGAAAGAACTGAAGAGTCTGGTCCAGTCAGTACTCTGATTCATCTGCCATCCCATAATACCTTCGAAGGTGGTATTTTCCTCCTTACTTTCCTCCTTGGTCAGTATCACTGACAAGGCTGAATGGCCTTATTCTTGGCGTCTTATTGTATGATTTTCTTGGTTGGTCTGTCCCTTTAGTAGATTATCAGACATCATAATTTTGGTTTGAATATTCCAGTGAAAAGTCAGGATATTTTCCACTGATTCCTGAATGTACATTATGAAATTTATCTTTATTTATAGATAATATCACATCTGTAAAGCAGAAATGTAATCTTTATTGCTCCAAAATCATGTCCTGGATGATACAAGAGGTTATCTACATATTTCTAGAAAGACACTAGTTCCCTGTAACCCACTCACCTTTTTTTTTTTTTTTTTTGACTCATGAAGCAAGTCTCTGTGTCCATTTTCAGAACTATATGTACTGTGCATTAGATTTTGTCCAACAAGCTCTCCCTGTGCAGTGATCCCTCGTATCATTGCTACAAATTGTCAGTGCCCCAGCGAAATGAAGATATTGATTTCGCCATAACTCCTTTCACCACCTCCACAGGAGACTCTTTCTTCAGATACAGAAAATGCATTAAAACCCCATGCTGTCACGAGGTAGATTAATGCCCCTGTGTCACAGCTCTCCTTGGAAACTTCGTCAAAACACCAAGCATTAGAACTGGATTAGGAGTCACTGAGACCTTTGAACATCCCAAGATTGCCATTCTCTTCAGTCCCATGTGAACAATGGCTCCATTTGCAAATAGTCATGAAAATGAAAACGCCTGGGGACAGGAATGCACAGATGCCCGAGTGTCAGGTCCTCACACACAAAGCAGAATGGACAGTCACGGGGAGAGGGGATCAGGAGGCATCACCAAAATGAGGCAGAAAAGGCAGAAAACTGGGGAACGCCAGATACATGAAAATGCTTTGGAAATATAACACAATAATAAAAACAATTCCTAAGAAACGAATTACCTGAGTGACGTCCTTGACCCATCAAAGGGGCCATTCTCCTGAAACTTCGCCTAATACTTGTTTCCTGATCTCAGCCTTCTGAGATAAGAGCTTCTGTTGCTTCCCACTTAACCCTCGCTATTTGCTTATTATCTCGTGGAGCTTATTCTCACTCAGGGTTCCTTGACACACCACTTGGTTGAGCTAATTACTTGCTTTTCTTAAGTCTCATTTCTGATTTAGCATGACTCTAATTTCAGTTTTTCTTTCCAGAACGCTTTAAGCAGACTTGCCATTTCTATCACCATAAGTGAAGTCGCTCAGTCATGCCTGACTCTTTGCGACCCAAGCTCCTCCGTCCATGGGATTTTCAAGGTAAGAGTACTGGAGTGGGTTGCCATTTCCTTCTCCAGGCAATCTTCCCAACCCAGGGATCGAACCCAGGTCTCTCACATTGTAAATATAAACCATTTATTCCTCTTATTTATCTCCTGTCGTAAACAAATAGCTTCTCCTTCTAGAGAAAGGAGCAGTGTCTATTAGGGAGGATATAATTCTGATCCCTGTGAGTGCCTGAAAGACTGATGAAAATCCCTTTGCCTCCATTTTCTGTAAGTGACCTTCCTGAAGGCCCAAAGAGTCCCAAAATCCTCAGAGAAGAACCAAAGAACATTTATAAGGCTCCTATGCATAGCCCTGCAGGCTGTTTAACATTAACCCCAAGGGGCACCATGCACATGTGCTACAGTATGACTGGTGTCCATGATAGTCATGCAGCTCATAATTGAAACTGTCATATACAGCAGTCATACTCACAGCCAGTCACATGATACGATGAGTAAATGGTTGGATAGTCCTTGTAGGTAGGGTCAACTTTTGGGTGAATTTGAATTTTGAGGGAGAGCATTCCAGTAAGCATTTGTTAATTAAAGTTAAGAAGTCATTACCCTTCTCACCTAGTCTGCTTTTGGTAACAAGTCATGAAATTGGTTCTCAAAATCAGTGATGGAGATTGCAGCTCCCCTGAAGGGATATTCATACTCTTGTATTTTCAAAGCATCTCATGGACTAAGTTCTGGCCCTAAAGGAGGATCTGACACCCATATGAAACCCTCATTTGCCAATTGCTTATCCATTGCTAAGACTATGGTTTTTCCAGTGGTCATGTATGGATGTGAGAGTTGGACTGTAAAGGAAGCTGAGCACCAAAGAATTGATGCTTTTGAACTGTGGTGTTGAAGAAGACTCTTGAGAGTCCCTTGGACTGTGAGAAGATCCAACCAGTCCATCCTAAAGGAGATCAGTCCTGGGTGTTCATTGGTAGGACTGATTTTGAAGCTGCAACTCTAATACTTTGGCCACCTGATGCAAAGAGCCGACTCATTTAAAAAGACCCTGATGCTGGGAAATATTGAGGGCAGGAGGAGGAGACAATGGAGGATGAGATGGTTGGATGGCATCACTGACTCAATGGACATGGGTTTGGGTGGACTCCAGGAGTTGGTGATGGACAGGGAGGCCTGGCGTGCAGCAATTCATGGGGTCACAAAGAGTCGGACACGACTGAGTGACTGAACTGAACTAAACTATCCATTGACCATCCCACCAAAGTGGAGCTATGGGTATAGGAGAGGACCTTTATTAACATCTGGCTGGAAAGGCACTCCTGTTTATATTTTCTGTTGTTATGTTCTGGATGTACAGATACTTCTGTTATTTAAGAGGGCAATGACAGCATTCAAACACCAATCAGGCTAACCAAGACTGGGAAAGCCTAAATCCTCCCCCAAGATAACAGAGAGATTATTTTAATGCCTTTGTGAGAAATAAGAATCCCTATAAAAAGCCCAAATCTACCTACTGTTTTACTTAATCCCACACTTGGCCCTAGAAGAAAGTGTGAATTAAGTTTATCACAGTTTGCCACTATCACAGGGCCATGGCTATCTTGGTTCATGGGCCTTCTCATAAAACAAACAACACAAACAAAAACATTTTAAAGACATTTTCAGATACATTGAAATCTCAAAACCAGATAATTTTGGACTACAGACCCCTATTTCTGAAGGACTTTCTCTTTAACTAGAAAACAAAATACTCATGACCTCTGCTGCTGCTGCTGCTAAGTCACTTCAGTCGTGTCCGACTCTGTGCGACCCCATAGATGGCAGCCCACCAGGCTCCCCCGTCCCTGGGATTCTCCAGGCAAGAACACTGGAATGGGTTGCCATTTCCTTCTCCAATGCATGAAAGTGAAAGTGAAGTTACTCAGTCATATCTGACCCTCAGCAACCCCATGGACTGCAGCCTTCCAGGCTCCTCCATCCATGGAATTTTCCAGGCAAGAGTATTGGAGTGGCGTGACACTCATGACCTCTACACACATAAAATTTCTAATCTAAGAGCTGGGAAAGCAAATATATGGATCTCCAAGATGTTTATAGGGCTACATCTCATATCAGACAATGGTCATGACACATGTCCTTGCTCCAGTGTTTCTTACCCCTGACTTGACCTTAGCAATACAATCCTGTTTTATGTCCGTTAAGCTCTATGATGCCAGCAGTTCTGAATGACAGAGTATAAGGAGAGGAGTGGCCAGAGATGAAGTTAGACATAAGAAGAATCAAATCATGAAGGGTCTTGTATGCCCAGTGGACAGATCTGGACTTTATCCCACAGGCAAAGGGGAACACTTGATGATTTTTTAAGCAGTAGATTAATATGATTTCATTTTCATTTTGTAGGAATTTTACTCTGTCTGAACTTGAGAGAGTAAGATGGCAATAAAGTGAAAATTAGTTGCTCAGTCATATTTGACTCTTTGCAGCCCCATGGACTGTAGGCTTCCAGTTTCCTCTATCCATGGAATTCTCCAGGCAAGAATACTGGAGTGGGTTGCCATTCCATTCTCCAGGGGATCTTCCCAACCCAGGGATTGAACCTGGGTCTCCTGCATTGTAGCAGAGACTTTAGCCTCTGAGCCACCAGGGAAACCCAAGATGGCAATGGGAAGACCCATTAGAAATCTATTATAGTAGCAGTCAAGAGATATGATTTGGGCTAAAACACAGGGGGTGGGGAAAATGAAATTGGGGGTTATATGAGAGTAAAAATAGTAGGGCTAATTGGGTTAAAGGTATGTGAATAAAGAAAAGGGGAGATATTTGTGCTGACAAGATTTCTGACCTGGCACGATTAGTTCCATAAGGATATCATTCATCAAGATAAGGGAAACTTAGAGGGGAGCACATTTGCAGGAAAATAGAACAGGGGTGTATCTGCAGGCAGGTGGAGATGTGTGGTTAGCAGTTGGCCATGCGCATCTGCGTCTCAGGAGAGAGCTACAGATTTGGCAGTCTTCAGCCTACTTGGTGAGTATAATTGTTTGTTACAGCTGTGGTAACAAGATATCACAGACTGGGTGGTTTCCACAACAAAATTTATTTTCTCACAGTTCTGGAGGCTAGAAGTCTGAAGTCAAGCAGGATAGATTCCATCTGAAGGCCATGAGAGAAGGATATGCTCCAGGCCTCTCCCCTTGGCTTGTGGGTGGTTGTCTTCTTCTTATGATTTATGCTGGCCATGCCTCTCCACCCAAACCTCATGTGTGTGTGTGTGTGTGTGTGTATGTGTGTGTGTGTGTGTGTGTGTGTGTGTATGTCTAAATTTCCTCTTCTTGAGATAGCACCAGTCAGTCATATTGGACTAAGGTCCACCCTGATGGGACTTCCCTGGTGACTCAGACAGTAAAGTATCTGCCTACAATGCAGGAGACCCAGGTTTGATCCCTGGGTTGGGAAGATCCCCTGGAGAAGGAAATGGCAACCCACTCCAGTACTCTTGCCTGGAGAAATCCATGGATGGAGGAGCCTGGTGGGCTACAGTCCATGGGCTGCAAAGAATCGGACACTACTGAGCAACTTCACTTTCACTTTCCACCCTGATGACTTCATTTTAATTTAATTACTTTGGGAATGATCTGATCTCCAAAAATGATCAAATTGCATGATACTGAGGGTTGGAACTTCAAGTTATAAATTTTTGTGGGGTATGCAGTTCAGCCATAAAGAGTGAGCAAAGCCACGGAGTAGAGGGGATCCCTCAAGCAAGTGTGAGGAAAGGGAAGAGAGAAAAGAATGCAGGGAAACAGTGGAAAGGGAACTGTTGGCATGGAGAGGGAAAGACCTGGCAGCATAGAGCCTTGGGAGACCTGGTCAGTGGCCTTGAGGAGAACCAGCAAGCAGAGATCTTTAAGACGCTGGGAAAGTTTCAAGAAGGCAGCCATCTCAGAATGAAGTGCCTCTGAGAACCACATACAGTGAGCCTATCCTTGGTGGTCAGGACGTCACTGGTGGTCAAGCACTTTAAGGGGCTAAATGGGCCTATGAGCTGCATAGCATTGAGTTGAGGATTGGAAAATGGGCAGTGACGTGTGTGCGACTGGAGACAGTGAGTCTAAAAGGAAGGAAAGAGACAGCTACCTAATGCTAAGGAAGGGTGGGGCTTTGCTTGCTTGGGTTTGTTTTCATTTTTTAGAGTAGAGGAAACATTAGTTGGGAATAAAAGGGTATATAAAAAAAGACTGAAGATAACTTTAGATCTTTCTGAGACATAAATCTGATAGCGTCATTTTGGTGCTTTAATACTTCCAGTGGTTTCTAACAGATGAAAATAAGGTCCAAGTTACACATGTCATACATGCCCTTTACAACCCAACCACAGTACCCCTTCTGTTCTCATGCTGCTCAAGCACCTGCCCTATGCCTTGGCTATAAGGAACCCACCCCGTTCCCAGGTCTGGGCGGTGCAGGTCTCCACACACCTGCTCCTGCTGCTTCCTTGTTTCCTGGGATGCTATCTTTTCTTTATCCACCTGAGATATCCCACTCAGCCTTCAGACATCAACATCTAAGGCACCTCCTCTGTGGAGTTTTACCCAAACATTTCCATGTACCTTACTCTCTCCAGTGCCTGCCACCCTTTGCTCCATTTGCATTGTCCAGCAGGATGCATTCCACTGTATTGAAGTTATTTGTATCCACACTTAACTACCCCTACAGACTGTAATATCCCCAAGTTCATGGACAGCTCTTATGTATTTTTGTTCTCCAGCACTTACTCCAATGCCTGGCTGCTACTAGTGCTCTGAATTTTTAGTGAATTAATGAATGATTTAATAAATTAAAGCTTTTGCATATCTCAGTACTCTACTAATTTGCAAACATTTGTTTCTTCTTTCCAACTCCATTTTTTCCTTTGACTCCATCTAAATTCTACTTATCCTTTATGGCCTGGTTGAAGCTCCAATTATTCCTTCAAAGCACCACCATGCCCACCTCAAAGTGCACACATGTGCATGTACGTGTGTGCACACACACACAGACAGATTCCAAATTACATTGAACTTGTCTTGAATTTCCACAGGTTCCATCCCTGCCTTTTAGGTCTTTATTTACTTTCAGTATTATGTTAGCTTCTAAGGACCTAAGTATAAAGTGATCCCCTTAAGTTTTAAGGCATCCCTTAATCTTAGAAGGTAAAATTAAATTTGGAGCTTCTCTGGTGGCTCAGTGGTAAAGAGTCTGCTTTCCAAGGCAAGAGATGAAGTTTCAGTCCCTGGATTGGGAAGATCCTCTGTAGAAGAAAATGGCAACCCCCTCCAGTATTCTTGTCTGGGAAATCCCATGGACAGAGGAACCTGGTGGGCCAAGTCCATGGGGTTGCAAAGAGTCAGACACGACTGAGTGACTAAGCACAGCACAGTGCAGAACTTAGCACAGAACTTGAGCTAACAACAACAATAAAAATTAAATCTAAGACTTAAATCTGTTCTCTACATCTGTGTCTCTATTTCTGCTTTGCAAGTAGGATCATCTATACCATGTTTCCAGATTCCTCATATATGCATTAATAAACAATGTTCATTTTTCTCTTTCTAACTTACTTCACTCTCTATGACACACTCTGGGTAGAGAACAAATGTACGGCTACCAAAGGAGAAGGGAATGGTGGGAGGAATTGGGACATTAGGACTGACGCATATACACTTTTGATACCTTGTAATAGATAACTGATGAGAACATACTGTATAGCACAGGGAACTCTACTTAACGCACTGTGGAGTTTATATATGATAGATAGAAAATCCACATAGCAACATGAGTGTAGAGAAAAAAGCAGGTGTTAATAAATTTCCAAGAAACATTAATCTGTTCCTGCAAATACATCATGCTGTTCATTTAAATGGAATGATCCCACTTATAGGAAGGCAGCCCAAAAGGAAAGGAATATATTTGTATGCACCACTGATCATTTTGTTGTACACTAGAAACTAACACAACATTGTAAAGTAACCATGCTCCAGAAAGGATTAATTTAAAAAGTTGAGGCTTAAAGCGTGGATTGTAAAGCTTCATTCAGGAAAAAAGAAATGCATCATTTCCTTTCATCTAAGCTACTGAATATTATATCCCAAATAGTTATGTTCTTAAGAGCAAGGTAAGAGACAAGAGTCCAATGTTAGCAGAAGGCATGTTTGTAGAAGTAATGAGGAAAGGAAGGGAGAGAGTGCCTTCTGGCTATTCTCATCCAAAGGCAGTAAATTGAAAAGTTCTGCCTTCTTACAATATACGGTCAGTTTTGTCTTGGTTACCTAAGTTTGATCCCAGAAAAAACAAAAAACAAAAAAAAACCTTCCTGTTAAAATCAGATTCACTCTAGGTATTTCTGCTTAAATAGGTTGACTTGGGTGATAAAAGAGGTTCCCAGGACTTTTTAAAGAATACAATATATTTATATGGGTTGCATCCAGTTGGCATAAACCACAGATGGTAATAATGACTATGAAAGTCCAAATTCATGATCTGCTGATCTCTAAAATTAGGGTTAAAATGATTTAACAAGTAAGTGGATATCAAGTAGTTTAAAGTTAGAAATTATTTTATTATTGCTTATTCTATTTACTTAAGTAATATAGGCATGAAGGAAAAATGAAACATGGCAGAATGACTCAGGGTAAAAAGCAAGAGTTACTCTATTACTACCACTTCACTCTGTCCAGAGCCATCCCTTCATCCATCTTCCCAGACAATCACTTAAAATTCTTCTTCGATTTCAGTTCCATCAATGTTTCTGCCAATCCCTTTAAATGATGAATCTATCTACAGCTTCTTTATTGTCAACCTCAGAATTTATATATTGGCCACTTATGTCACATGGATCCTCATTTCTCATTTTTTCCGAGACAGATACAGTCCCATTCACAGTTCCCCCAATGGTTATCTCTAGTTCAATCAATGACTACCACTTTTGAATAGTACAATGATAAATTATTTTAAATCTTCAAGTGTGACAGAATATAGTATTTTCTTTTATAGATACAGTTGGTTTAGTATAGAACTTTGTTTTTGGCAGTTGCAAGATTCCATGACAGCTTCTGAAGTATACCTGTGGTGTGTGTAAGTAAGATTGAAGCTTGATTCAAATGAGAGCTGAAACGCAAAAGTTAAATAAAGAGCTTACATGGTGAAAAAACAAATTGGATTTCTAAACTTACTTTCACTTTGATCATCGAAGGTGTTGTATATTACATTTTGATAGCTCAGAGAGTGACTGAAGTGGTAAATTTATAGAGTATCGTTCCATTTAAATGAACAGCAGGATGTATTTGCAGAAACAGATTAATGTTTCTTGGAAATTTATTAACACCTGCTTGTTTTTCTACACCCATGTTGCTATGTGGATTTTCTATCTTAAGTAAATTCCATT
Source organism: Bison bison bison (assembly GCF_000754665.1). Classification (NCBI taxonomy): domain Eukaryota; kingdom Metazoa; phylum Chordata; class Mammalia; order Artiodactyla; family Bovidae; genus Bison; species Bison bison. The sequence goes on along the minus strand of NW_011494274.1, from coordinate 5,102,088 downwards.
CTTATCTTTAAAAATGAAAGGTAATGAAACTGAAAGATCTGTTTCACACTGCAGCTAGTGACAAATGCCATCAAATGTAGCCTATGCCCCATTGTCGGGAAGGGTGGTGAGACATCGTGGAAAGCCTGAGGACAGAACCCAAAAGAGTAGCAGAAAAGCAGGTTGGCTGTTTCTCTCACTTGCTGCTAAGTAAGTACATTTCCTCCATCTACCCAAGCTTGATCCCTCGTAGCTTGTAGCTCCCAGAGCTGCTGACAAAAGAAGATTCTGTGATGTTCTAAAACCAGTGTGATGAACGTGGAAAGGGGCAAGAGAGCCTTTTGGCTCAAGCACTGAAATGAGCCAGAACCCCTCTGAGAATAAAGAACAGACTTCGCTGGACCTAGGCGCCCTCTCACTCTCCAGCTTGGACTTTCAGGTTTTTGATGCTAGATATGTATTTGGGACATGGTCACACTCCAGCTAACCATCCAATAAATAATCTTTGCCTACTTTCACAATCCTCAGTTTGATATCTCACTATGAACTTCTAGGACTTTGTTCTTCAGTGAAGATCAGAATGCTGTTCAAGGTTTGTTCTGTTGTTTGGGGGTTTGTGTGTGTGATACCTTCCTGCAATTTAATACCTTTATATTATATTTCCCTAAATTTAACTGTTTGGGGATCTTTTCTTTCCCTCTTAAAATGAAACAAATAACTTCTAGTGAAAACCGTCTATAAAATTTGAATCTTAGGAAGATGGCTCATGCAGTTTAAGGCACTTATTGTATAAATTTGTGGTATTTTTTTTGGAAGTGGGGGTTTGCTAGACCTAACCCTGAGCACATCACACCATATGGCACACAGTAAGGGTGTCAGGCCCATAAAGCCAAGTGGAAAAGGCTGATCTCTTTGGAGTTTCCACAATCCTATTTCATAAGGAGTTTTTCTCCTCCTAGGTTTAGATATGGAAAGAAGAGTTTGTGTTTAGAAAAGCCAGTGCTTTGAAGTGGATCAAAGTCTAGAGCCTGAGGGTCTCAGCTGACTGTTCAGAGCAGGCACCAGAGCTGGAATGCCAAAATGGATCTAACCAGAACAGATGCCAGATAAACCAAGAGGCAGGAGCCAGAGAGCAAAGGCAGGTCAGGTGGACCAGTTCAAGGGTAACTGCAAGAGCCCTGCCCCGTCTAATCCGGATCTTTGTGATTCCAGGGTCACATCATGCCATCATCTTCGCTGCCTTGCAGCTAAACACCCAGAAGGATTAAGTTCAAATCTTTTTTTTTTTTCCTGCAAATTTCACCAGGCGTTCTAGAAACCAAAAAATTATAATCACCAATGCCACCTTATTTTATCGGGTGAATAAACTATGCGTCCAAGTGAATGAGAAATGCTTCAGTTAAGGTCATAAGCTAGGAGCTTTGGAGCTTTGACCTTTCTTGGCATTGCTGGAAGCCTTTGATTTAGAACTCATCAAATCTGAAAGGGCCTTGCTCACCTTACTTTTGGACTTATTCCTGCAAATAAAAGTATGATTTTTCATTTTGGAGCATCAGGGCTCTCACTCTTCTGGACTATGTCTATGAAGACGTGTTCTGAGATCTAATGTACCGCGTCTCATCTCCACCTTCCACATTTCGTCTCTTCACCGCCTCCTGCTCTCACACAGCTTCTGCGCCATCCTTGCTGCTTTTGGAAGCCCTCGTTAAGCATATGGATGTCTGAGGATTAGATCTACTTCTAGATTCATTGAAATGAGTTCCTTAGAATTTTTTTGGTTAAATCCCAGTTATTGCTTTGCATGATTTCTAGATGTTTAAGGACGAAGATACTAAATTTTGTAGCCATGCGCATACTAGAAACTCTTCGAAAAGTAACCAAAGAGAAATGTTCAGGACTTAAGAATGAAAGGAACATTAAAATAGCAAAGAAGGAGCCGTGTTAGGGTTAACTAAGTGAAAATGTTAGTTGCTCAGTCGTGCCCAACTCTTTGCAACCCCATGGACTATAGCCTGCCAGGCTCCTCTGTCCATGGAATTCTCCTGGCAAGAATACTAGAATGGATAGCCATTCCCTTTTCCAGAGGATCTTCCAGGGATTGAATCCAGGTCTTGTTCATTGCAGGCAGATTCTTCACCATCTGATCCAGTGTTAACTAAGGACAGTAATTATGTTGTTCACATTTTATTAACTAATTCATTTTCAATTTGTGTTGGAATGATAAATGGGCACTTTCCCTCATTTATTTTTTGCTAGCAAATCTGTTTCAGTGTGATTAATATTCCCCCGAAAAAGAAGCGTTTATAAATGATCATAAAACCTACACACAGATAAGCACTCTTGTCCTTACTGTATCCCACCTCCCTTCAGATTCTTTAGTTTGATGAAAATATTGTAATGTAATGTAAACAAGACATATTTTCTTCAAAGAAATATTTACTATCCATCGCCTACCAAACAGGTGCAGGTTTCTGAAAGTGGTCAACTGGACGACCTTAACTTATCAGTCCATTAATTCTCCCCAGTTACTTACCGTGGGCCATACTCTGTCCATCTCATCACGTGCCCAGGCCTGTAGTGAACTGAGTACTCACCGTGCTCAGTGTATGTGCCCGTTCCTGGGCATGTGTTCATGTTACTCTTGTAGCTTTCTGTGACCTCAAAAACTGTTTCAAAGGCCATTTTTTTCCCCATAAGTCTTTACTGCCAATTTAAAGAATCATCTATGCAAATATTAGATGCATAGGAAATATTTCAATAATTTATATACAAGTGAGCATCTTCTTGCCTTGGTCTTATCAACAGTGATGAAAACACTTTTCTCTATGACTGGTTATTTTGGATATGCTCTCATTATAATCATATTATTATTAGCTTGGTTTTTTTTTCTTAAAGCATCAGTACAGCTCATAATGATACTTTTTCTCCAAAGTTGCTTCTAAGTTCATACATGAAGTGTTTGGGAGCCATTTAAAACCTGAAGATTATGTCGTGATAATCACCAAGGAGACTAGTGTCTGTGTGTCTTTTGAGGAAGGAAATAGGAAGGCTTATTTAGTTTGAAAGGTCATGATATGGTAGAAAAATAACATTAATATACGACTATTATCTCTTGTTTTTGTTTTTTTTTTTTGTATGACATCATTTTTCCTCATTTAAGTTTTGAGAAGAATTGCATCTTTGCCAAATTAATTTCTAAGGTTTCACTGTGTAGAATTGGGATAATACTCAAGAGGGAGAATTAAGAAAACTGATCTGAGTGATTAACTGCAAAGAACAGAGAGTGATTTCTAGATAAGACCATTACCTAGAGATTGAGAGGGTAGTAACGAGACAAGCAATATCTAGAACGCACTGTGTTTGACAGAGAGTTAGAAGGCTCTCCCAGAATGAAAGGGAGAGTTATTTGATTAGCCGCCATGATATAATCTCAAAAGATTGTATCTAATCTATCCAATAAGTATATTTAATCTCTCAGAAGATAGATTGATGATTAAATTTTCTCTTCTTAATAGAAAACTATCCTTTAGTTTTTTTTGCAGTGACTGCTATTAAATCCTTTTGGATGTCAAAATTCTTATTTTTTTAATTTACTTTTAAATCCTTTCAGATGTCAAAATTATTTTTTTTTTTGAATGTGATAGTACATGTGCCAGTTTCACTGGCATTCCAGTTAGGTTGCCACGTTAGAGTTAATAAAGATATAGCAAAGTGGAAACGTCTTATAAGCAGTGAGAGTCACGTGGCTTAAGTTTAGATCAGAGATGGCTTGGTGAGATTTATATATCATTTGTTTGGTTGTGGCAGATGACACCAGGAAAAGAAAAGATCTCTGAGGACTGTAGTGTAACAGTGGAAAGCACAGAGCCCATAGCCTCAGGAAAACAGTTATCTATACCAAGACTTGGGCCGAGGGGCATACAGATATTCACGTTAGATATTCAGTAATGAAAGGGTTTGGAGAAGGAAATGGCAACCCACTCCAGTGTTCTTGCCTGGAGAATCCCAGGGACGGGGGAGCCTGGTGGGCTGCCGTCTATGGGGTCGCACAGAGTCGGACACGACTGAAGCGACTTAGCAGCAGCAATGAAAGGGTTAGGAGCCCTGTAGATGACTAAATAGGAAGTTAAACAAAATAGGCCCAATGAGAGGGACTGAGGAAGGCAATCTCACCAGAAAAGGCTGAACATTTAGAGTTTGAGTCAAAGAAAGAGAATATGAGCAAGGACACAAGAAAAATTTGGGCAAGAGCTATGATCATCCCCAAAGAAGAAACTGGTGCTGACAGAGTGGCTGCTGGCTATTTGGAGAAACCCTGGAAGAACTTGTATCAGGCTTTGAAGAGAATATCTTTAGGTGGAAAGTTGTCAGGATGGGGGTAGGAGAAAAAGAGGCCGTGTCAGCATCTGGGGGTGTTAGGACATCAATAAGATTGGCAAACTAAGGGCCTCTGAAA
>NW_011494274.1:5079654-5097553 GCF_000754665.1 Bison bison bison | reverse complement strand
CTGAAAACTCACTTCTCCATAAAAGCAACAGGAATATTGATAAAAATTGTCAAAATCAACCATTTAACAATTCTGGAAATTAGGCTTGCAACAATCTGAGGAGTGTTTATTCAAGGATCTAGGATATCAGGATCTTTGGCCACCTGATGGGAAGAACTGACTCAAAAGACCCTGATGCTGGGAAAGAGTGAAGGCAGGAGGAGAAGGGGATGATAGAGGATGAGATGGCTGGATGGCATCACCGACTCAATGGACATGAGTTTTAGCAAACTCCGGAAGTTGGTGATGGACAGGGAGGCCTGGCATGCTGCAGTCCATGGGGTCGAAAAGAATCAGGCATGACTGAGCGACTGAAGGTAACTGAAGATATCAGTGCTCCATCCTATTCAACTCAGAAGTTCTGTGAGTTTCTCGGTAAAGGCACCGTCACTGTTCGGGACACTGTGGGGACTCTGATCTGTGGGTAACAACAAACCCCTCTGAATCTCCAGCTTCCTCTCTCTGTCTTCCCTATGAGTTTTACTTGGTTCAGTAAGAGAGGTCAAGAGAACACAAAGTTCTTTGGAATTGCAAAAATGAGATCCAGAATAGAAAAGAAGTGGTGGTGGTGAGGTGTTGTGTATATATGTACAGAGAAAGAAGCTATTTACAAGTTGGAAAAAATCTACTTTATTACACATAACTATATTTTCATATTCCCTCTTAATTCAATTATAGTGTTTTCTGGTGAATGCACTGAGTAATTTTTGAAGATCCAATCAAATCAAATATGATATTTTCATGACTACTGCAATTCCAGAATGGCATTAGATATTATTATAATACTATTTTTCCCTCAAACTTTATAAGGTGCTTTATGTCTTTATAAAGTTCTTTTACATGCAGGATCTCATAATCCTCATGGAAGTTTGGTGAGGATGGCGACGTGATTCACAATTTACAAATGAACAAATTAAGGTTCACAAGGATAATGTAATTTGCCTAAAGTTACTGAAAGAGCGAATGGTGGTCAGATCTGTTCCTCACATTTTCTTCTTCTCCTCCTCTCCCTCCTCCTTCTTTTAAAATATTTTAGGGTAAAGTTTTAAAAGCACACAGTTATAACCATCACTAACGTCAAAAAATAGAACATTATTACAGACATAGAAAATAAACATGATTACCAGCAGACAGAGGAGGTGAGGGAGAGGGATAAATTAGGAGCAGGGTTGAACAGATACATACCACTATATATAAAATATATAAACATGGTTTTACTGTACAGCACAGAGAACTATATCAATATCTTGTATTAAACTATAAATGAGAAGAATCAAGGAATGTATAAATATATGCATGTATGTACTGCGATTCATGGGGTCGCAAAGAGTCGGACACGACTGAGTGACTGATCTGATCTGATCTGATGTATCTATATCTGAATCACTTTGCTGTACACCTAAAATTAACACAATATTATAAATCAACTAGAATTTAATAAAGAATGAATTAGTTTTGAAAAAATAAAAGTAAAACATTGTCAGAGTCCCAGAGGTTTCTTCAATATCAACTCTTAATCATATCCCACCACCTGGTGTCTCAGACGGTAAAGTATCTGCCTACAATGCAGGAGACCTGGGTTTGATCCCTGGGTGGGGACGATCCCCTGGGGGAGGGCGTGGTGACCCACTCCAGTATTCTTGCCTGGAGAATCCCACGGTCAGAGGAGCCTGGCGGGGTGCAGTCCATGGGGTTGCAAAGAGTCAGACATGACTGAGCGACTAACACACAGCACCCTTCAAAAGTAAGTACTGTCTTTACAAATATGACAATACTTGGTGTTCTTCACATTGTACCATCTAAGCATTCATCTCTAGACTATGACTGCATTTGTGCTTTAAGTCGTACATAGAATCTGTATATGTGTGTATATGTGTATGTGTGTGTTTAAACACATTTGACTGCATGCATGTGTGTACATATGTATGCAAACACATACATATGACTTGAATCTGATGTTTTTCATTCAAACTATACTTATCCATGCTTAGAAGTAGCCGAACTCTGTGTATTATTATTTTGCGAAACCCACTCCAGTGTTTTTGCCTGGAGAATCCCAGGCACGGGGGAGCCTGGTGGGCTGCCGTCTATGGGGTCGCACAGAGTCGGACACGACTGAAGCGACTTAGCAGTAGCAGTAACACATGGTGATTGGGTAGTATTAATTCCATTATTGATAGATATTTGTTTCCTGTTTTCAGCTCTTTCCAATAACGCTGCTGTGAGCATTTGTATGTGTCTCCTGATGTGCCTGTGCACACATTTCTATTAAATGTATCACGAGAAATGGGACACTGGGTCATTAATTGTGCACGTCTTGTACTTTGGCAGAAAATGCCAACTCACTTATGCATCATAATTTGTGGAGTGCGCGTTCCATTCTTCCATTTGGTTGTCTTTTTCTTATTGATTCTTCAGAGTTTAAAAAAAAAAAAAAACACTTTGATTATCAGCTCTTTCTTAGTTCTGTGTGAGAAATATCTTTTCCTAGTCCTTGATTTTCTTTTCACTCTCCTAATAGTGATAAGCAGGAATTCTTAGTTTCATTAATCTTTTTCATTATGCCAAGTTCCATGTGCTACTTAAAAAATATTTCTCTATCCTGAGTTCATTAAGATATTTTCTAAATTACCTAACAGAAGTTTTATTATTTAGTCTTTCACATTTAGATCTAAAATTAATCTAGAATTTTTATTTTGTTGTTATCATGTATAGATTCCAATAGATACCCAATTGCCTTGGGATATATTTAAAAGTTTCTACAGTGCTATCTTAAAAAAAACAAAAAACAAAAATCTCTGGTATCTCCACATATGTGGATACATTTCTAGAATTCCCATTATGATCCATATGTTTGTTTATTTCTTCTCGCGTCAATACCTCACTTTTAATTATTGTAACTTTATGAAAAATCTTAATATCTGGTTACTTAGATCTCCTAACTCTGTTCTTTTTCAATATTATTTTGGATATTTGTGGTCTTTAGCATGCTGCTAAGTCACTTCAGTCGTGTCCGACTCTGTGCGACCCCATAGACGGCAGCCCACCAGGCTCCCCCGTTCCTGGGATTCTCCAGGCAAGAACACTGGAGTGGGGTGCCATTTCCTTCTCCAACACATGAAAGTGAAAAGTGAAAGTGAAGTCGCTCAGTCGTATCTGACTCTTAGTGACCCCGTGGACTGCAGCCTACCAGGCTCCGCTGTCCATGGGATTTTCCAGGCAAAACTGGAGTGGGGTGCCATTGCCTTGCATATTTGTATGCAAACTGAGAAATCATTTCCTCAATTTTCAAAAACTTCCCCCCCATACACACACACACAAAGAAACTTAATAAAGTTCTGTTTGGAATTACATTGAATCTATAAATCAGTTTGGGAAGAATTGGTGTCTATATAATAGTGTATCTTCTAATCCATAAACATGGTATTTTTCATTTATTTAGGTCTTCTTTCATCTTGATCAGTAATGTTTAATAGTTTTCTAAATTAAGTTCTGATACATTTTGAGTTTTTTTTAACACAAATAATTTGATAAGAATGTTATTGTAGGGCATCAAAAGGAATCCAAAATTTTATTTTTCCAAATGTCTGTTGCTGGTGTATAGAACTATAATTGATTTTTGAATTTTGACTATATATTCAGCAATCTTGCTAAACTCATAAATTCATATATTAATTTATATTTGTTTTATCATATGATTTGTGAATAATAAAGATTTTTCATTATTTTAAAATCAGGCTTAAATTTATAGATTCAATGCAATCCCTATCAAGCTACCAATGGTATTCTTCACAGAGCTAGAACAAATAATTTCACAATTTGTATGGAAATACAAAAAACCTCGATTAGCCAAAGCTATCTTGAGAAGGAAGAATGGAACTGGAGGAATCAACCTACCTGACTTCAGGCTCTACTACAAAGCCACAGTCATCAAGACAGTATGGTACTGGCACAAAGACAGAAATATAGATCAATGGAACAAAATAGAAAGCCCAGAGATAAATCCACGCACATATGGACACCTTATCTTTGACAAAGGAGGCAAGAATATACAATGGATTAAAGACAATCTCTTTAACAAGTGGTTCTCGGAAAACTGGTTAACCACTTGTAAAAGAATGAAACTAGAACACTTTCTAACACCATACACAAAAATAAACTCAAAATGGATTAAAGATCTCAGTGTAAGACCAGAAACTATAAAACTCCTAGAGGAGAACATAGGCAAAACACTCTCCGACATACATCACAGCAGGATCCTCTATGACCCACCTCCCAGAATATTGGAAATAAAAGCAAAAATAAGCAAATGGGACCTAATTAACCTTAAAAGCTTCTGCACAACAAAGGAAACTATAAGCAAGAAAAGACAGCCTTCAGAATGGGAGAAAATAATAGCAAATGAAGCAACTGACAAACAACTAATCTCAAAAATATACAAGCATCTCCTACACCTCAATTCCAGAAAAATAAATGACCCAATCAAAAAATGGGCCAAAGAACTAAATAGACATTTCTCCAAAGAAGACATACAGATGGCTAACAAACACATGAAAAGATGCTCAACATCACTCATTATCAGAGAAATGCAAATCAAAACCACTATGAGGTACCATTTCACACCGGTCAGAATGGCTGCGATCCAAAAGTCTACAAATAATAAATGCTGGAGAGGGTGTGGAGAAAAGGGAACCCTCTTACACTGTTGGTGGGAATGCAAACTAGTACAGCCACTATGGAGAACAGTGTGGAGATTCCTTAAAAAACTGGACATAGAACTGCCTTATGATCCAGCAATCCCACTGCTGGGCATACACACTGAGGAAACCAGAAGGGAAAGAGACACGTGTACCCCAATGTTCATCGCAGCACTGTTTATAATAGCCAGGACATGGAAGCAACCTAGATGTCCATCAGCAGATGAATGGATAAGAAAGCAGTGGTACATATACACAATGGAGTATTACTCAGCCATTAAAAAGAATACATTTGAATCAGTTCTAATGAGGTGGATGAAACTGGAGCCTATTATACAGAGTGAAGTAAGCCAGAAGGAAAAACACCAATACAGTATACTAATGCATATATGTGGAATTTAGAAAGATGGTATCAATAACCCTGTATACGAGACAGCAAAAGAGACACTGATGTATAGAACAGGCTTATGGACTCTGTGAGAGAGGGAGAGGGTTAGAAGATTTGTGAAAAGATTTGGGAGAATGGCATTGAAACACGTATACTATCATGTATGAAACGAGTCGCCAGTCCAGGTTCCATGCACGATACTGGATGCTTGGGGCTGGTGCACTGGGACGACCCAGAGCGATGGTATGGGGAGGGAGGAGGGAGGAGGGTTCAGGATGGGGAACACATGTATACCTGTGGCAGATTCATTTCGATATTTGGCAAAACTAATACAATATTGTAAAGTTTAAAAATAAAATTAAAAAAAATAAAATCAGGCTTAACATCTTTTATTAGTTTTGAAAATGTTTCATCATTATCCCTTCAAATATTGTTCTGGTCCAGTTTTTCTTTCTTATTTTTGGCCTCCAATTTTCCATATTAAACTTTTTCCATGTATTCTCTATGCTTCATACTATCTCTTCTCTATTTGCCATATATTTTGTTACTCCATGCTCTATTCTGAACACTTCCTTCTGTTTTATCTGGCTGTTCACTAATCCTCTCTTCTGTGGCATCAAATATGTTTTGTTAAATCCATCTTAATTTAGGTAATTTAAAATTTCAATTCTAATATTCTTCTTTGGATCTTTTCCAAAACTTTTATTTCCTTTTTTCATAGTCTCCAGTTCTCAACATTGTCCTTCACCTTCTCTCTGAGTTTTAGATTATCTATCTTCACTTAAATATGAGTCTAGCAGTTAAACTAAATTTCAAAAATATTTGCCCAGCTTTTCAAGTAATCTTTGTTGACAAAGTTGCTCTGAGTTATTACCCAGCCATCGATTACTGGAATCAGAGTCAAGCATCACTGGATTTTTTTATCTTTTTCACAGCTGCCTCCTTTTGGACACAATGCTTGCCATTCTTGACCTTTCACATGGCCAAGCAGATATGGTACATGTCCATTAAGCAGTTACAGAACAATAAAAGGTAATTAGTGATTAAATGCAAATATGAATGATATAGACATTAAGTGGTTTTGAAGCCAAAGGAAGGCAAAACATTCTGTAATAGAATTCTATAGAAGAGAAGATATAAAGAATATTAAAAAGTGTACAGGAGGGAAGAAGACATCTGAGTGGACATGTCAAAACGGGAGCAGACACAAAGGTAAAGACGTAAGAAAAATGAGCGTAAGCGGCTCCTGAACTGGGAGGGTCTTCACCCTCTCGGAGGATCATTCAAAGATTGTTTTCATGTCTGGGGGGCATATGAGTATGATTGGAAGTTGAAAAAATGTATTAATGAAAAAATTAAAGTTAATCTGAAGACTGGGGCTTTATTTGAGAACTATGTCAATTAATGGTTCAGAACTTTGGTGAGAAGTTCTGAAACATTGATTGACATGGCACATTAATTGCAGAAGTCTTCCTGAAAGTGATAGAAGGATTTGAGATGAAAAAATAGAAAAAAAATTAAGCAAGAAAGATTTTGCTTGTTATCATGGAGCCCCGGGTCTAAGGGAAAACCATATCCAATGGTGATGGCAAGAAAACAATGGGGAATATCAGAAAATACATATCCATGCAAAAACTTGTATGTGAATCTGCATAGGAACACTATTTATAATAGGCAAAAAGTGAAAACAATCCTAATGTCTATCACCCATTAAATGGATAACCAAAATGTGGTGTGTGCACATAATGAAATCCTATTCCTAATTCACTCCAGTTCTTTCACTGTTGAAGGAAGAATAAGAAGGATCCTAAATGTATGATATTTCTCAGCAATACCTCAAAAAGAGTAGAGATTTTGTTCCAGAAGTCATTAAATTTTGCATATTAAAAAAAAAAAATGTATCATTAGCTGCACCCAGAATGTCATAGAGCATTTCACAAATCTGCTTGGGTAGAACCAAGTATACACAAATTATTAATAAAAATAGAGAACTTCAAAAGACCCACATTTAACCATCTTTCAAATTAGTTTAAATTAAAAAAAAAAGAAAACTTCTTGGTTCAAGTAAGATTGTGAGCTTCAGGCATAGCCAGATCAAGGAAGTTAAATGAGGTTAAGATTCAGTGTCTTTCAGTATTTCTGGACTCTGCTTTCCTCCTTCTTAACGTCATTCTTAGATAGGCTTTTTATGCATATTGTTCTCCGTTGTTCTAGGTTTCATTTTTCAATAAAAGAAGGTTTTCTCTCCCAAAACTTCTAGTAAAAGGGCCAAGAAGCACTTTGACTGGCCTGAGATGATCTTAAACCAATCCTTGAATCAATCACTAAGACCATGCTCTGATTGGCAGGTCTGGGTTGCATGCCTGCTCCCAAAGCTCAGTGGTACAGTCAATCACACATGAACCACATGCAGAGAGGAAGAGAGCTGCTAGATTCAGCAAATAAAAATTCAAGACGCCCAGTTAAATTTGAATTGCAGATAAATAATGAATATTGTGTCAGTATAACTATGTCTTATTCAATGTTGGGGACAGGGGCTTCCCTGGTGGAGAAATCCACCTGCAATGTGGGAGACCTGGGTTTGGTCCCTGGGTTGGGAAGATCCCCTGGAGGAGGGCATAACAACCCACTCCAGTATTCTTGCCTGGAGAATCCCCATGGTGGGGGATACTGAGTGGCTACAGAGAGTTGGATATGACTCAGCGACTAAGCACAACACACAATGTTGGGGACATATTTACATTAACGTATTATTCACTGTTTCTCTTAAATTCAGATTTAACCAGGAGTTCTATATTTATCTGACAATTCCAAAGATGATGCTTTGATAAAGGAAAAATTGGAATGCCATTATAGAATGGGAAATAGGTGCTCAGCAGGCAAAAATGCAAATATCTGTGAAGAATAAGCTAAAGAAGAAGCCAGTAAACAACCAGCATCTCTTTTTATCCTTCTGAAACTCTATCATCCAGGGTATTGAAAAGTCTCTTCAGTATAGCCAAGGGATAAACAAAGATCATGCTGACAACATGCCAAATTTGCAATCCTATTACTTAAAGCACTTGGAGAAAGTATAAATTATTCCAAAATTTGTCAAAATGATTTATTCACCTATAGAGTCACTTTCTTTTTCCCTGAATATTAAAATAACGGGTTTTGTTTCCATAAACCCAAAGGTTCCATGAGGTTTTAATGAAACTAAGTGTATTAATCCCCAAATGCCCATTTAACGAAAGAAATAATTTACGGCAGTACAAAGAATCACAAGTACGTATAAGTGTCACCACTCAAAGCTCATTCAGCAGAAGCTAGAGGAGAATTTGACATCATGATCTCTTGAATCCATATCTGAACCCTGATCTACAAAACATAAAATGTTATTTTGGCCATTTTTATAATTAAATCCCAGATCAACAGCATGATTGGAAAAATCAAGATTTGTGTTTTGTAACTGTAACATACTTGCATAAAGTGTTCCATAACAAAAACACTTTGCAGAGGGACAAAATATCCCAAGTGAAATAAGCTAAAAGATAAATAAATGCGATATGTGGCAGACATAAAAATTCGTATAGAGAAATATTTATTCTTTTTTCATTCCTATAGGAATATAAGTATGATTTTAAGGAGATGTGATTGTACAAGTCACAGATCTTCCATTTAGCTGATTAAAAAATATATTTTAACCAGGCTTCAGATCCCTCTCTCCACCACTCTGGACCTTCCTCCAGCGTCTACCTACACCTATCCACGCTCAGTGCCCTCAGGAATCAACAGAACGGCTGACAGGACCTAGAAACAGCTGAGGGAGGGGAGATTCTGGGAGGCAGATGCCTCACGTCATGCCAGCACATCTAGTTTCCATCCCTATTTGTGGTTGCCAGTGTTCCATGTATCATTCTCTCTGTCTTCTCCTCCTCTTTTTCTTTCTGCCTTCTCACACCTGTGTTTGTGAAACAACCTTAAGATCTTTTTACAAAAGCAAAGCATAGCAGCTGGGGGTTGTTTGTTTCACATACCTTCTGGCAAGTGCCACTCCACAAATGTCCAATTTGCACTTGCATCCTGCCAATCTACAGGGAATTTTCTGCTATTTGTTGCCTTATTTGTGGACATGTCTTTGCTGTTTGGGGGTGTCTATATGGGGGTGGGGTTGATGGGAAGCAAAGTACTCTCTGGTTTCTGGGTTTAGCTATTATCATTTGTGATAGAGAGACAATGTTTAGTGGTTCAATGGAACCATACCAGTCTTCCTAACAAGAGAATAGATTGGTACTTACTAGAAACAGTGGTTTGCTATAAGTGAAACAACCAACATCCTATTTGCATCTGTGCATATCAACAATGCAATTAGGGCAAACTTCTTAGAGAATTAGATTGAGATGGTAATTAACGAATTGTGCCATGCATTTTAATGTGATCATAGAGAAGTAGATTATTTAGTACTGCCATATTCTCTCACTTTAGAATAAAATGCCCTGGGACTTTTAAATGAAAATTCCTCAAAATTGCACTGCTTCTAAGAAACTGATAAAAGCAGAAACTATTTGCTTAAGACACAGTAGCTCAAAGGCTCACTACATTAAATCTCTTCAACAGAGGTGCTACTTACAGTGCTTGAATGTGGGGTACGTGATGAGATGAATTGAAGTTTAGGGCCCTAAAGCTAAAGAAATTAGGCAAAAGTACTTTCCCATCCTAAATAGAAGTAGCGTGCAGCTCTATCTTATTTTCACTAAAAAGTTATCAGAACTCATTAAATAATCAGCATCCCTCATTCCTATTACTCGCTTCCATTTAGAAGGGGAATGAAAATGCCTCAAGTTTGAGTATTATGGACCCAATAGCTGTGACATTTGGAGAAGGAAATGGCAACCCACTCCAGTTTTCTTGCCTGGAGAATCCCATGGACAGAGAAGCCTGGTGGGCTGCTGTCCATGGGGTCACACAGAGTTAGACACGACTGAAGTGACGCAGCAGCAGCAGCAGCAGCTGTGACATTTCTCCTTTATCCCACCCAAAGAAGAAAGGGTTAGGAGAACTGCCTTATGAAGGTCTATGTAAGGACAGACGGGAAACTGCTTGCCTGGTTGGACCTTATAGTTGCCTCCATGAGCTAGGAAGTGACCTGTGTCCCTGGAGCTTGCGTTCCACCTGGTAAGTTCATAAGGCCTGAGACTGCCCTAAACTACATGTGAAAGCAGAGGCGAATTGGGAGAATGCCCTGTGCCAGTTGGCTTGCTGGAGTGTGTTTGCCACGTTGGCTATGCCCTCATGATTGGAACCTGACCAAAAGGGAGGCCAGTAGAGATTAGCAGATATCAGCAGGAAGAGGTTGAGAAATAGGGCATTGCCACAGCTAGCCAAAGAGTGTATCACTCACATCATGAAATTACACAATGATTAGGTCCTAGTGGGTTTAAAAGATATCCAGGATTTGTTTTAACCAGTTATGCTAAGACACAAAGACACAGAAATGATTGCTATGAAGAAAGAAGTTTATTATACGCACAGATCCCTAGAAACATGAAGTGTGACAAGCCACACGAAGGGGCCACTTGGGGAAGCACCAGGGTTAGTCAAGGGCAGAGCAAGCAAAGGGACAATGTCAGCAGAGCCTTTATTATGGTTTCCACAGGAAGGAGTATGTGAGGTGGGTGAGCAGGCTTAGGGTAGACTCGTTTGAATTATTGCAGCAGACTCTGGCAAGGCAAACGGTAACAGAATTTTGTCAAGAGAATTGGTCATAGGAAACAACCTTTTCTAACAACCCTAGAGACAGTTGTACACAAGGACATCACCAGATGGCCAATACTGAAATCAGACATTACATTCTTCGCAGCCAAAGATGAAGAAGTTCCATACAGTCAGTAAAAATAAAACCTGAAGCAGACTGTGGCTCAAATCATGAGCTCCTTATTGCAAAACTCAGGCTTAAATTGAAGAAGGTATGGAAAACTAATAGGCCATTCAGGTATAACCTAAATCAAATCCTTTATGATTATACAGTGGAAGTGACAAAGATATTCAAGGCATTAGATCTGATAGAGTGCATGAAGAACTATGGACAGAGGTTCATGACATTGTACAGGAGGTAGGGACCAAAACCACTCCAAAGAAAAAGAAATGCAAGTAGGCAAAGAGGTTGTCTGAGGAGGCTTTACAAATAGCTGAGGAAGGAAGAGAAGCAAAAGGCAAGGGAGAAAATGGAAGATATATCCAACTGAATGCAGAGTTCCAGAGAATAGCTGGGAGAGATAGGAAGGGCTTCTTAAATGAACAATGCAAAGAAATAGAGGAAAACAATAGAATGGGAAAGAGTAGAGAATTCTTCAAGAAAATTAAAGATATCAAGCAAATATTTCATGGAAGGGTAGGCATGATAAGGGAAAAATAAATGGTAAGGACTTAACAGAAGCAGAAGAGATTAAGAAGAGGAGGTAAGAATACACAGAAGAACTATATAAAAAGGTCTTAATGACCCAGATATCCATGATGGTGTAGTCACTCACCTAGAACCAGACATCTGGAGTGTGAAGTCAAGTGGGCCTTAGAAAGCATTACTATGAACAAAGCTAGTGGAGATGATGGAATCTCAACTGAACTCTTTAAAATCCTAAAAGATGATGCTATTAAAGTGTTGCACCCAATATATCAACAAATTTGGAAAACTCAGCAGTGACCACAGGAATGGAAAATGCCAGTTTTCATTCTAATCTCCAAAAAGGACAATGCCAAAGACTGTTCAAAATACCATAAAAATTCCATACTCGTTTCACATGCTAACCAGATTATGCTCCAAATCCTTCAAGCTAAGCTTCAGCAGATGGTGTACTGAGAACTTCTAGATATACAAGCTGGGTTTTGAAGCACCTGAGGAACCAAAAAGGCAGAGTAACCAGAGAACAAATTGCCAACACCCGCTGAATCTTAGAGAAAGCAAGAGAATTTCAGAAAAACATCTACTTCTGTGTCATTGACTATGCTAAAGTCTGAGTCTGTGGATCACAACAAACTATGGAAAATTCTTAAAGAGATGGGACTACCAGACCACCTTACCTGTCTCCCTAGAAACCTGTTTGTGGGTCAAGAAGCAACAATTAAAAGTGGTCATGGAACAATGACTGGTTCAAAATTGGGAAAGGAATACAACAAGGCTTGAATATTGTAACCCTGCTTATTTAACTTACATGAAGAGTACATCATGCAGAATGCCAGCTGTATGAAGCACAAGCTGGAATCAAGATAGCCAGGAGAAATATCAACAACCTCAGATATGCAGATGACACCACTCTAATGGCAGAAAGTAAAGAGGAACTAAAGAGCCTCTTCATGAGGGTGAAAGAGGACGTGAGAGTTGAACCATAAAGAAGGCGTGTTTACTACAATGACAGCAATGCCTGGCACATGGTTGCTGCTGCTGCTGCTAAGTCGCTTCAGTCGTGTCTGACTCTGTGCAACCCCATAGACAGCACCCCATCAGACTCCCCTGTCCCTGGGATTCTCCAGGCAAGAACACTGGAGTGGGTTGCCATTTCCTGCTCCACTGCATGAAAGTGAAAAGTGAAAGTGAAGTCACTCAGTCGTGTCTGACTCTTCGTGACCCCATGGACTGCAGCCCACCAGGCTCCTCCATCCTTGGGATTTTCCAGGCAAGAGTACTGGAGTGGGGTGCCATCACCTTCTCCATGGCACATGGTTAGATCTCAATATATATATCACCATTAGCATCATCATTATTATTAGAGGGAAGACTCGTATTAATCCAATAACTCATGCTAATCCAATAAGACATGAATGTAAAATCCCACACAGAGATAAAAAGAATGAATACCAACTCATGATAGCGTGTAGCAAAGGAACCTTACTGAGTCAGAGAGAAGGCAGAGGAAAGAGGCAGTGGTTTTATCATAGAAAGCTTACTTGAGTAAGTAACGCTTAAGCTGAGCTGAGAGAAGTGATATGTCAATCAGCAGCATTTTGCTTGTGAGCAGATTCAGCAAACAGGTTTAAATAAAAATCACTGATTGATTCAAGGAGTTGAGAAATCTAAGCCAGGCCAGGCTTCAAGCATGATTGGTTGCGTCCAGGGAATTTGTCTATCATCTGACTCTGTTATCTTCTGTGTCCGCTTCATTTATCCAGAAGATTCCAGAATTCTCAGAAAGATCAAAAACAGCTCCATATTCACCTTCAACCATGTCTGCTACCTGAACAAGAGAAGGCTTCTCGCTGCCAATGATTGCAGCATCAGTCTCAGGAATAAGTCCTGTGCCTTCCCCAAGTGAATTGCTGAGACCAGAAAAAGCGAAAGTCGTGTGGCCAGGTCTGAGCCCTGTTCTCTTCTACCTGAAGCAAGGACTGACTGGGAGAGAGAGAGAGCTCTCCTGGGAGAAAGAAGAGAAACTGTTACTGCAGAAAGATATGGGTTCTAGGCAAGCAAAAGCACCCGCTGTACTACAGATAATCAAGTCCGCATGTTTGGAAGATCACCTCATTCAAAGGGAGCAACGTGTGCAGAATAGCAAAACCAGTGTCCAGGCTTCATTATCCCCCAACTTTTTGTCTGTCTCTGCCTTCAGCACCTTCGGTGTAGTTTCTACTGATGGTCGTGATCTTTGGATGGTAGTAGAAAAAGAAGTACCAAATCTGGCTATATTCAAACACCCCTGAGCAAGAGCAGCCTTTGTAATTTAAATACATCCTGTGTCCCCAAGACAGAGTCAAGTGGTGAGGAGGAGCCCTTCCTCTCATAATACCTGTTCAACTACACGACTTTATTTCAGAGGGGAAAATGTCTATGGGACGCTGATTAAGTTCAGCAAATCAGCTCAAACTAGCTTTTAAAAAAGTAAAAGAGGAACTAATGAATTCTATAATTAAAGAAAATTTCCTCTCAGACTCCCATAAATTGCTGACTTCAGTTGCTAGTGTTATGAGGTTTTATCTTAATTGTGCCATCATGAATTTTTAAATTGAGAGCTGAAGGAGACGCTTTCCAGGGACTGATACTATTTTATCCTGGCTGATGGCACAAGATACACTAGAGAATTAATCAACTCTTTGTGACCAGTTGTATGTGGTGGTTGTTGGAGGAAAGCTTGCTTCTGGACTGCACAGTGCAGGCAGGACTTCTACTTGGCCTGGGTTGATGGGTTGGCAGAAGGACAGTTAATCACTGGGTCAAGAACGAAGGTGGATTTAGCCCTTGGATCCCCCTCCTGCCTTAAAATTCTGTCCCCATTTTTCCATATTAAAAGAATTCATAAAATAATGGCCAATAAATTCAGCCTATGGATAAATTGATTGACCTGCATTGTGCATGGCACACCGCCTCCAGTTTGCTACTTATCTGATGAGAAGAGAGAAAGAAAGGATAACTTATAAAACAATATGTTAAATTAAATAAAATAAACAAGGAGGCCATTAGATTGAGGTAGCTCTAATTTCTTGGCAACCTAAGTTTGCAAAACAAAACTCAAGTCAGAGTCAACACCTGTAAAAGCACTCATATTAAAAAAAAAAAGAAAAAGAAAGAAAAACAACCCTAAATAAGAAACAGCCAATCACAAATTGCCACCTAAGCTTTCCCAGATTAGACAACTGCTTAAGTGACAGCCTATCAAATGATGTCCCTACTTCGTTGGCTTCATGGGCTGCTCTCTAAAACCCTTTCTCTTAGCATCTATGGATAGAATGCTCTTGAGCACTTTGTTTTGGCACTGCCCAATTTGAATCCATCTTTGTTCAAATAAACTCTTTGAAAAATTCAGTGTACCTTTAGTATATCTTTTAGCACTTGCAGTTATCAAGTTATTGTGCAAAAAAAATTTTAAAGGCAGATTCTATAAAATTTCTGCAAGTCATAGCAAGTGCCAATTCTTCCTGAAGGATTCCAAGCAAGTGAGTCCATTTAAAAGAGAAAGAACTTATCAGAAAGTAGATGGTGTGAAGTCTTCTAAACCCAAGGGAACTGCTCTTAAGAGGGCATCAACCTAGAAGGGTGGGGTGGGGAGGAAGACAGGAAGGAGGTTCAAAAGGGAGGCTGACTCACATTGAGGTTTGACAGAAGACAACAAAATTCTGTAAAGCTATTATCCTTCAATTAAAAAATAAATATATATATATTTTTTATAAAAGAGAGGCCATTAAATACCAAATGTCTCTGCTGTGTTTCATTGAATTCAGAGTGGTGCCATTTGACAATAATAAAGGGGCTCCAGGTAGGTAAATGAAGCTGGAGATGTGGGATCCAAATGTCAGATTTGCATGAGCAATGTGGGAACAACTTGTAAATCTCTTTATGCAGTTCCATATTGTTCTACGTATCTGTTCTACCCGGTTAGTGAGGGAAACTGTACTCTCTTCATCCTCACAGAGGGGAAAAGGCAGTGATAGCCTGTGGTCTCTTTTTTGCTTATAACATTATAACGCAAACTAAAGAGGAGCATTAACCCTGAGTATCAATACTAACTATATGTTGGGCTCTGACCAAAAGGATACCCTGAAAGAACTCTCTAAGCAGTCACCAAAAAATTTAGGGTGAATCATTATATCTATTCCACAAACCAAAGACTCAAAAAGTCTGAGTTTTTGAGCGAAAACTGAGATATTACAAACTGCATCATTAGTTTGCTCTAAATAACACAATAAATAGCAAGCATGAAGGAAAGGGATATCGTATATGAAAGGAAGGAAAGGAAAATGAAACAGAAAAGGTAGAAAAAAGAAAAACAGAGCCAAGGACCTTCAGAATAAACCTTATTCAAAGTATTATTATGATATATTTCACTCAGAAACTCGGTGAGCTAGAAATTCAGTGATCCAGAGATTTATTGCTAATTTTTAATTAATTTGTTGATTAATATTTTTGGCATTGGCTCTACATCATTTGACCTTGAAGATGAATAGAGAAAATAATCAGAATGTCACCTGGCACTGTGGCCGTTGCTGTGTGGAGTGGCTCGAGCTGGTCCCACGGCTACAGTCAGGGCCTGTTTCCCGACATAATCCTATCAGACCTCATTTTGCTTATCAATAGCAATATACATGCTTCTTAAATATCAAATATTCACTATACCCAAAAAGCAAATATCTGATCTAAAACTTAATGCAGACAATAACTGAATCAGATATCCCTGGAAAGCAATTATTTTTAAACAGCCATAGCTATTTTTATTACACGGACATTTAGGTTCTCTCTTTCCATGTTTAGCTTCTAAAGAGAGATGTTAGGATCAAAAGAAAAATGTAGCACGGGTTTCCTGACAGCTTAAAAGAGATTTTAACAATTCAGGTTATGAAGTGAGAACAGAATCACTGTAGGAGCTTAGTCTTACCAGAAGTTATGTGGAGATGCCACTGCTATTGTTTTTAATAATAGAAAAGAGAACTTGGGATTTTTTTTCTCCGACTTTTCTTTTTCCCTTTGTCATGGGAAAGTGGATTTATAAGCTGCAAATACCTGAAATGTACTTAAACATTGCTGGAACATGTACTAGTCAGAAAACTTCACCACGTATCATATGTTTTCCATCTGCAAAATGAGCTCAGCAGCATTGTGCGGCCTGGAATCCTAGTGAATAACTTCTTGTACTATTCCAAGAAATGGCTGAAACCTGTACAGATTAGATCACATATCTAATTCTTATGACAAAACTCTAAAACAAGCTTTCAGTTCCTGAACCCCTCTGTGAATCACCCTCCTTCTGCCCCTTATCATTTACTGACCCACTCTCTCTATCTCATTTCTGTCCTTCTTTCCTTTATTCATACATCATTTCTTACCATTGATTTTCTCTCTCAATGCACTTTCTATATTTCTACTCTTTCTTCTTTTCCTTCCCCCTTTAATTTGATCTTCCACTATTCATCCCACACTCAGATGAGCAGACCTTTACATATAGCCTGCTGTGCGTGCTCAGATGTTCAGTTGCATCCCACTCTTTGTGACCCCATGGACTGTAGGCCACTAGGCTCCTCTGTCCATAGGAGTCTCCCAGAAAGAACACTGGAGTGGGTTGCCATTTCCTCCTCCAGGGGATCTTCCTGACCCAGGGATAGAACCCGCATCTCATATGTCTCCTACATTAGCAGCCAGATCCTTTACCACTAGCACCACCACATACATGCACAACATATAATGTATCTATGTTTAAAATACTGATTTTATTTATGAAATAAGCATCCTAGTCCTGACTAGATGAATTTCAAATATTACATTCTCTACTAAAAAAAAAAAAAAAGACTTCAATATCAACTACATTGAGAGAAAGGGGCAGTCTGTGTGTGTGTGTGTGTGTGTGTGTGCAAGAAAGAACCTAATGACTTTTTCCCATTGGATTATTTTTCCTAAGGGCAGACGATGGTAATACAGGTCAGGGCAAGAGAAGGGGAGAGAGAGAGAGGAGAGAGAGATTAATTCAGCAGAATATCATGCCTATCTTATCAGATCAGTTGCTCAATCGTGTCTGACTCTTTGCGACCCCATGAATTGCAGCATGCCAGGCCTCCCTGTCCATCACCAACTCCTGGAGTTCACTCAGACTCACGTGCATCGAGTCAGTGATGCCATCCAGCCATCTCATCCTCTGTCGTCCCCTTCTCCTCCTGCCCCCAATCCCTCTCAGCATCAGAGTCTTTTCCAATGAGTCAACTCTTCACATGAGGTGGCCAAAGTACTGGAGTTTCAGCTTTAGCATCATTCCTTCCAAAGAAATCCCAGGGCTGATCTCCTTCAGAATGGACTGGTTGGATCTCCTTGCAGTCCAAGGGA
>NW_011494274.1:5012563-5079554 GCF_000754665.1 Bison bison bison | reverse complement strand
ACTTTGTTGGCAAAGTAATGTCTGCTTTTGAATATGCTATCTAGGTTGGTCATAACTTTCCTTCCAAGGAGTAAGCATCTTTTAATTTCATGGCTGCAGTCACCATCTGCAGTGATTTTGGAGCCCCCAAAAATAAGTCTGACACTGTTTCCATTATTTCCCCATCTATTTCCCATGAAGTGATGGGGCCGGATGCCATGATCTTTGTTTTCTGAATGAGTATTTAAAAAATATAAGCTAAATTTTCACAGATCTGAGGAGTGCCCAGTTTTCCAGTCACCCATTAAGTACTGTGTTGTTACTGATGATGGCCTGATTTATATTTTTACTCCATTTGAAATTTTTCACTTTTTCTTTTGATTCTTTATGCTTAAATATTGAGTATCTGAATTATACCATGATTCAAATTATGCCATAAGCCACTATGTATTAAAATTATTCAGAACATAAATTAACAGAGTAGCTATTTAATACATGCATTGAGATTTAATGCATTAAGGTTAATTTTCACACTGTAATGCACTTGATGCATTAAGGTTAATTTTTCAAAGTATGGCAAATTTTTAATTTATGTTTTAATACTGAAGCAATTGTATTATGACTAATGAGACTGTGTGTGTGATGTGCTATTAAATAATTACCAAAATATGTGTTTTGCTTTTTAGTACAAAGGAATTATATATATACATATATGTATATATGTGTTTCTACTTTTAAAGCCTGAATATAACAGAAGGCTATCTTACTTTTAGGGCTTCCCAGGCGATGCCAGTGGTAAAGAACCCACCTGCCAATGCAAAAGACGTAAGAGATGCGGGTTCAATCCCTGGGTCAGGAAGATCCCCTGAAGGAGGGTATGGCAACCCACTCTAGTATTTTTGCCTGGAGAATCCCATGGACAGAGGACTTGGTGAGCTATGGTCCGTATGGTCACAAAGAGTCGGACATGACTGAAATAACTTAGTATGCACATATAACTTTTAGTAAAAACTAATCTCCAATATTTTACAATAGTATTTCTTTTATGCATATATGTAGTCAACATAGATATGACTGATAGAGTTTTTAATTCTCAACAAATCATTAAAATTACATATGATAAACATTTTGACACCTGTCTTAATCCTATTAAGGCAAAACACAATTTGAGATATGCAACTGAAATTATTTTTTCCTCCCCATAGTTTATGTTAATTCATGAAGGAAATCAAATTCTCAGTTAATTCAGATGCATAAGATTTGCTAAAAGTCATCCCCACTTTTGGCAGTACATTTCTGAGTGTGGCACGCATTTTGGAGAGTTTGGCTCATTTCTGTTTCCTCCTCACAATGTGCAGATCGTGGGGTCAAGTTTCAGAGTGCGCCAGCTTTGTTTATGATACCTTCCCTGAGTCAGTGGTGCGCCTTCTTCCTGTGGGTCTCAATCCAAGAGCCGTCTGCCCTCCCGAAGCTGGTCCTCACCGCCCTGCTGGCTCCTATGAGCTGGTCTAGCAGCCAGCCCCACCTCCTGTCTTGCTTTGCACTCTCCTCCCTCCTATACTTCTTTCCTCATGCCCCCTTCCACTACCAAAAAAATGCTACCTAAACACCTCTTCTTTCACTACAGATGGATCCATGGCCAACACCAGCTCCTTCAGTCCCCTGCCAAACTGTCCATCATGTCAAATTGCAGAAGTTAACGCAAACTGGGAACTTTAGCCGTCCCAATTAGTGAGTAAGGTGCTTCATAAAGCTAAGAGGTAGATTCATTTAATATCCCTGTTTTATAAATCGTGACATTGAGTCTTAGAAGAGCATATGGTTAGTAAGCCGTGGAGCTAGGATTCAACCCCAGAAGCAAGATTATCTTTGCTCTGTTAGATTATTTTCTTAACTGAACTAAACATATAGCTTCTTATTAAAAATAATACTGCTAATACAAATAATTGGAGTAGGGCTACAGTTGTGAAAGGTCTTTGAGGACTATAACATATTCTACCGATGCCAGATATGAGAAAATTATAATTTATAGCATTCCACCCCTTTTACATCACCTCATTTAACTACTTTCAGAAAATTATACAGATTATTCTAATAATCTGACTAATGGAGTATGTTCCATATAAACCACACATGGGCTTACAGTTTTAAAGACTTAGAAAGACAAGTTTATTCCATTTCAGGACAACTTTAATATGATAGACTTTCTTTGGCAGAGGAGGAAGACGTCACAGGAACTTAGGGGTCATGAGTTTGGGTTCTGCTAATTATATTATTGTACAATAAACATGTATTAATCAAGCAACACCCATAACCAACATGAAAGAATAAAAACAGCTCTTACTACTAAAGCATTACTATTGATTTCTATAAACACCAAAATAATTTCCCTTCTAGGCCCATTACACAGGTAGTAATAACCATTCACTTAATTAACACTGACTCACAGTGAAAAATTCAATCTGAGTACTTATAACATCCACATTAATATCAAGAAGCTTCATTAGAATTAATACCACAATAAATATAAAATGAATTAGTAATGACTGCACCATTATTTTAAAGCATTCCTATTTGTTCTCCTGTATTTACTTCAATCATCATCACTCTAAATAGCAATTAACAAAAGCTGGGCTGGGCCTATTTGTGTAGAAATAAAAAAGGCATATAACTGCTACCCCGTGCCAGTCTTGTGCATCTTATTTGCACTCATGCATCAACACACCCAAGAGTATGGGAGGTTACTTTACATGTTCTATACAGCATTGGGGAGAAAAACAAAACCAGTCTACAATCAAGTTTCCTCATGGTTTCAAATGTTCATTCTTTCTCAATAGCCACTTTTGATTCCAGATGTTGGCAGAGTGCCCAGCACATAGTATGCATAAATATTTGTTAATCATCCCTTCACCCATGTGATATATAAAAGAGTCCAAAATGCAGTACTTGGGTGCAATCTTAAAAATGACAGAATGACCTCAGTTCATTTCCAAGGCAAACCACTGAATATCATGGTAAACCTAACTCTATGCCCCAATCATTCATGCAAAGAAGCTGAAGTTAACTGCTTCTATGAAGGCCTACAACACCTTCTAGAACTAATACCAAAAAAAGATGTTCTTTTCATTATAGGGGATTGGAATGCAAAAGTAAGAGGTCAAGACATGCTTGAAATAACAGGCAAGTTTGGCCTTGGAGGGGCTTCCCTGTGGCTCAGCTGGTAAAGAATCCACCTGCAATGCAGGAGACCCTGGTTCAATTCCTGGGTCGGGAAGATCCCCTGGAGAAGGGATAGGTTACCCACTCCAGTATTCTTGGGCTTCCCTTGTGGCTCAGATGGTAAAGAATTCTCCAGCAGTGTGGGAGACCTGGGTTCAATCCCTGGGTTGGGAAGATCCCCTGGAGAAGGGAATGGCTATCCACTCCAGTATTCTGGCCTGGAGAATTCCATGAACAGAGGAACCTGGCAGGCTATAGTCCATGGGGCCGCAAAGAGTCGGACACAACTGAGTGACTCTCACTTCACTTCACTTGGCCTTGGCGTACAAACTGAATCACGGCAAAGGCTAACAGAGTTTTGTCAAGAGAACACACTGATCATAACAAACACTCTTTACCAACAATCCAAGAGGCAACTGTACACATGGGCATCACAGGTGATCAATAACGAAATAAGGTTATGTTCACCACAGCCAAAGATGAAGAAGCTCTGTATAGTCAAGAAAAACAAGACTTGGATCTGACTGTGGCTCAGATTATGAGCTCCTTACTGCAAAATTCAGGCTTAAATCAAAGAAAGTAGGGAAAAGCACTAAGCCATTCAGGTATTGTTACTGTTATTGTTCAGTCACTAGGTTATTACTGACACTTCATGACCCCATGGACTGCAGCACACCAGGCTCCCCTGTCCTTCACTATCTCCTGGATTTTGCTCATATTCATGTTCTTTGAGTCAGTGATGCTATCTAACCATCTCATCCTCTGCCACCTCCTTCTCCTTTTACCTTCAATCTTTCCCAGCATCAAGGCCTTTTCCAGTGAATTGGCTTTCTACATCAAGTAGCCTAAAATATTGGAGCTTCAGCATCAGCAACAGTCCTTTCAAAGAATATTCAGGGTTGATTTCCTTAAGGATTGATTTGTTTGATCTTCTTGCAGTCCAAGGGATTCCCAAGAGTCTTCTCTAGCACCACAGTTCAAAGGCATCAATTCTTCGGTGCTCAGCTTTCTTTATGGTCCAATTCTCACATCCATACATGACTACTGGGAAAAACCATAGCTTTGACTATACAGACCTTTGTCAGCAAAGTGATGTCTCTGTTTTGTAATATGATGTCTAGGTTTGTCATAGCTTTTCTTCCAAGGAGCAAGTACCTTTTAATTTCATGGCTGCAGTCACCATCTGCAGTGATTTTGGAGCCCAAGAAAACAAAATCTGTCACTGCTTCTACTTTTTCCCTTCTATTTGCCATGAAGTGATGAGGCCGGATTCCATGATCTTAGTTTTTCAAATGTTGAGTTTTAAGCCAGCTTTTTCACTCTCCTCTTTCACCCTCATCAAGAAATTCTTTAGTTCCTATTTGCTTTCTGCCATTAGAGTGATAGCATCTGCATATCTGAGCTTGTTGATATTTCTCCTGGCAATCTTGATTCCAGCTTGGGATTTATCCAGCCTGGCATTTCTCATGATGTACTCCGCATATAAGTTAAATAAGCAGAGTGACAATATACAGTCTTGTCGTACTCTTTTCCCAATTTTGAACCAGTCAGATGCTGCATGTCCAGTTCTAACTGTTGCTTTTGATCCGCATACAGGTCTCGTAGGAGACAGGTAGGAGTGGTCTGATATTCCTATCTCTAAGAATTTTCCATAATTTGTTGTGATCTATATAGTCAAAGGCTTTAGCCTAGTCAATGAAGCAGATGCAGATGTTTTTCTGGAACTTCCTTGCTTTCTCCATGATCCAACGAATGTTGGCAGTTGGATCTCTGGTTCCTCTGCCTCTTCAAAACCCAGCTCATGCATTTCGAAGTTCTCAGTGCACATACTGTTGCAGTCTACCTTGAGGGATTTGGAGCATTACCTCGCTAGCATGGGAATGAGTGCCTCTGTCTGCTAGTTTGAGAACTCTTTGGCACTGCTCTGCTTTGAGATTGGAAGGAAAACTGACCTTTTCCAGTCCTATGGCCACTGCTGAGTTTTCCAACTGGCTGACATACTGGCTGACATACTTTCACAGCATCATCTTTAAGGATTTTAAATAGCTCAACTGGAATTCCATCATCTCCTCTAGCTTTGTTCATAATAATGCTTCCTAAGGCCCACTTGACTCCACATTCCAGGATGTCTGGCATTAGGTGAGTGACCACACCCTCATGGCTATTAGTGTCATTAAATGCTTTTTGTAAAGTTTTTTTGTGTATTCTTGCCACCTCTTCTTAAACTCTTCTGCTTCTGTTAAGTCCTTACCATTTCTGTCCTTTATTGCCCAACCTTTCATGAAATGTTTCCTGGCTGTCTCCAATTTTCTTGAAGAGCTTTCTAGTCTTTCCCATTCTATTGTTTTCCTCTTTTTCTTTGCATTTTTCATTTAAGAAGGCCTTCTTATATCTGTGGGCTGTTCTCTGGAACTCTGCACTCAATTGGGTATATCTTTCCTTTTCTCCCTGACTTGCACTTCTCTTTCCTCCACTATTTGTAAAGCAGCCTCAGACAACCTCTTTGCCTTCTTGCATTTCTTTTTTTGGAATGGTTTTGATCACTGCCTCCTGAACAATATTATGAACCTCTGTCCACTGTTCTTCAGGTACTCTGTCTACCAGAACTAATCCCTTGAATCTGTTTTTCACTGTATAATCATAAGGGATTTGATTTAGAATCACTGCAGGTAGTGACTGCAATCATGTAATTAAAGACACTTACTCCTTGGAAGGGAAGCTATGACAAAACTCAACATTGTATTAAAAAGCAAGGATATCATTTTGCAACTAAGGTCCATCTAATCAAAACTCTGGTTTTTCCAGTAGTCATGTACACTTGTGGGAGTTGGACCATGAAGAAGGGTGAGCACTGAAGGATTGATGCTTTGGTTCTAGAGAAGACTCTTGAGAGTCCCTTGGACTGCAAGGAGATCAAACCAGTCAATCCTAAAGGAAATCAGTCCTGAATATTCATTGGAAATACTGTTGCTGATACTGTAACTCCATACTTAGGCCACCTGATGCGAAGACCAGACTTATCGGAAAAGACCCTGATGCTGGGAAAGATTGAAGGCGGGAGGAGAAAGGGGCAGCAGAGGATGAGATGGTTAGGTAGCATCACCCATTCAGTGAACATGAATTTGAGCAAACTCTGGGAGATAGTTGAGGACAGAGGAACCTGCCGTGTTATAGTCCATGGGGTTGCAAAGATTCGGACTTAACTTAGTGACTGAATAAGAACAAATGATAGTCCAGGAGGACTCTAGTTACACTTGGATTTTTAATTTTAGTGTTGATCCCAAAGAGTCTGTCACTGACTAGCTGTGTATACAGCCAAACTGGACAGATGTTATTTAGTTGGGATAATACAGGAAGGGGGTATAACCTTTTCCCTGTCTCCCAGCTAGCCCTACTGAATTGGGATAAGAAATATCATAAATTACTTTTCATTCAGAATGGGTCATTTGGGAAGAAAATTAAGGAAAGAAACTATGAAGACCTCTTTTCATTCTATTTCCATTCTAATTGGCTGAATCATGATTTTTCAGGATGTTAGGAACTTGTTTGCCTTAATCGAAGCAACTCTGATGAAAGAAGACAAAGAGGAAAAGAAATGACACTAACAAAACTGTCCTTCCACAATGAATCTCCTTGCTAATGAAAAGTATCTCCACACTGGTTTTTGCAGAATCTTAAGTATTGATCATATTTGAATTGAAGAAAGCAGAATGGAATGGAAATAATTTAAGTTGCTGTTAATTGAAAGCAGTGTCTGAATGGATAAAGAAGACATACGTACATAATGGTATATTACTCATCCATAAGAAAGAATAAAATTCTGCCATTTGCAGCAACACGGATGGATCTAGAGAATATTACACTAAATGAAGTAAGTCGAAAGAGAAAGAAAATTACCATATAATATCACTTATATGTGGAACCACAAATATGATACAAATGAACCTATTTGGAAAATAGAAACAGACTCACAGAAAACAAATTAGTGGTTACCAGTGGGGAAGAGCAAGATAAGGGTATAGGCTTAAGAAATACAAACAACTATGTGTAAAAACAGATAAGCAACAAGGATATATTGTATGGCACAGGAAAATACAGCCATTGTCTTGTAATACTTTGAGAGTGAAAGTGAAAGTCACTTAGTCGTGTCTGACTCTTTGCAACCCAATGGACTATACGGTCCATAGAATTCTCCAGGCCAGAATACGGGAGTTGGTAGCCTTTCCCTTCTCCAGGGGATCTTCCCAAACCAGGGATTGAACCCAGGTCTCCCACATTGCAGGTGGATTCCTTACCAACTGAGCTATCAGGAAAGCCTTAATACTTTCATGGAATATAATCTGTAAAAATACTGATTATTGTGCTGTACAAGTGAAACTAATATAATAGTGTAAATCAGTTGTACTTCAAAAAACCATTTATTATGTATATTCATTCTTAAGTACTGGATAGTCAGAAGTCTGTCATTTCACACACTATTGACAATGCGATAAAGGGGAAATTCCTCCAAAAGAATATCACAGAAGCCTCGGGACATGGGAGGGGAAGCTAAGAATATGTGTTTGATACGTGGGAGAGGATGCGTCTACCTGGAAATTTGGTTCTGTTTGGGGTTCACAGGCTACTTGATGGGTGGTGTCGATTATCAAAGTTCTGCTCCACACTTACCATCTAAACCATCTGCCCTTGCTTTTAATTGCTTTAATTATTTTTTCTCTCCAATTGTGTGACCATTTGTATGCCAGAAAAACTTGGGATTTGCTGACCATGGAGACAGTAACTATGTTTCAAGGCCCTACAAGCTTTGAAAACCAGAGGCAGCAAAGAAGCAAGCTGCTGTTTATGTAAAAGGTAAACATTAAATCCAGGTAGAGAAACAAAACACAATTTATTATCCTATTGATCTCGAAGAGACTAATGCGTTTCCCTTTCCTAAAGACATTTATCCAATATGCTTTGCACACGCCACAGCAACAATCTGTAACCCACTTACGGAAGTGTCACCAGGATAGTCTTTAACACGGACGTTGCATGACTTGGAAATTATATCCTGGGTGAGGCTGCTCGTGCAGTTCACAGTATGGCATAAAACCACATCAGGCCTCTTCCACCTCTAGCTTGAGGCCTCTGAAAGGGAAAGGAGATGGGATTCTGAGAAGTGAAGAAGAAAATTCAGTGTTCCTTCTTTTCCATACCTCCAGGTCGGCACTCTAATCTGACCTAGAATCCACCATTCTTTGCACACTCACTCTGTGCCAGGGACCTTACATAAACATTTTTTTATATCTTTATAATGAATTACTAATGTATGAGTAGATCCATTTATAGATGAGATTCTATGTAAATGACTCAACATATTGCGTGTTACAATGAGAAAGCAACTTTTAAATGAGCGCCTCCACTGCAAAGAAAGCTTCAGCTATTTAGTCATGAAGTTCCATAACTAAAGGAAGCTGACAAACTGAAGACTAAAGACTCAAATACACAGGTGATGCTAAGACGAATACCTCCACAAATATCAGAGCCGCCTTTGTGGGAGGTTATTTGTAAGGACACTTTATCCTAGCCCTGCGTATGAAGTGGATGAACTCTTCTCACCAGACTGGTCAAAAACATCTATTAAACACCAGGCTGAAATACAGAATCCTGTGCTAGGTACTGCGGGGGTTTTAAGACTTGATTTCTAATATGTGAGAATGCAAGCCTTTCTCTCTCATTTTGGATCAAGCAATCGCCTCTTTTCAATTTTGCGTGATAGCTTTTGAGAGCACTCTTGGAGATCATAAAAGTATCTGGGCACTCTGCCACCGTGTACTTTGGACTGTAGCTTGGTGGAAAAGAGGGTGAGAACAAGGAGAGTGGGTAGAGGGGAATCTAAATAGATTATGCTGCAATCTAAATAGACCAGGGAGGATGAGAATATAACATGAAATCAAGGAGAGTGGAGGTTAATAATAATAATCATCACATCTAATCTTTGTCAGAGCTTGCAGTGTTCCAAGTACAGTCCGAAGAGCTTTATGCACATTACCTAATTAAGTCCTCATGATAATCCTTTCATTTAGGAACTATTATTTTCCTCAAGTTGCCAATGAGAACACTGAAGGTTGAAGGTTAGCATCTAACTCAAACTAGTTAGTGGGTAGTGACATCTGGATTCTAATGCAGGATGTCTGACTCCAGTCATCCTTAATGCATCATGTGTCAGGAAACAAAAGGAGAGGAAAACAACGAAAGAGAACCTGCAAGAACATAAGGGAAAAGGCAAGTATGAACCTCTGCTCCTAATGCAAGTGGCATGATGCAGGGTAGGGCACCAGCACTCAGGACCAGCCTGAACAATAATATACATACAAAAAAGTAAACAAATCACAGGTGTTCAGTTCCACGGATTTTCACAAAGTAAGCCCACACCTGTGTGACCTCACCCACGCAATGTGTACAGCCTTTGTAACCAAGAAACAAACTTTTTGCCCCCTCCACCCCTCTCTCTCCAGTTACTAACTCCCTTAAAGGGTGATCATCTGACTCTGCAACTAGAGATTAGTCTTGCCCATAAAAATGGAACTGCATACTATACATATATTTTCATGACTGGCTTCTTTTTTAAAAATGTTTTGTTTGAGAGATCTATTCATATGAGAGCAACTGGCAATCATTTATTTATTCTCCTGATGCATAGGACCCACTGTATAAATATACTATCCGTGGTTTATCCAGCACACAGCTGATGACTACACTGTTTAGTGTCTGTACCGACTGCAGATAAGTCTTACAGCAGTCCAAGCACAGTTTGATAGGAAACGATCAAGAATCCTAAATGGTTCTACCCTCAGTAGAAGAGTGAATTTAAAATAAAATAATTGCACAGAAGAAGCAGCAGAAATCTTTCATATCTAGACCTTGGCACTAAATGATAGAAAAAATAAATAAATATAGTCCTTGACAATCTGCAAACACAAGTTGGTTTCTATGTATTTTAATGATCTAAATTCACATTGTCTGCACAATTAGCTTCCTAGAGTCCCAGGCCTTTTAAATATAAGCTGTAAATTCCCAATAGATAAGTAAACAGATTCACATGGTGTACCTCAATCCAAAATCAAAGTATGCCCACAGATAAAATTCTAAGAAATATGATCTAGTAGTCCAGAAAGATAAAAACACCCAAGGGAATGAAGCCTATTAAGGGATCATCTGCAGACATCTAAAACTCCTTTCTGCTATTAGCATTTAAAAATGGGAAATAGAGGTTGCACACAGAAGCACGTAACAATCATATTTTTTAAAAACCATTTAGATTTGCAAGATATACATAGAAAATTCTGTAAATTAAACTTAAAAGCAGAAATTTAAAATTCAATGAGTAAGTTTAAAATAAGCCTGGGCAGAGGTGATGAAATAATTTGTAACAGCATATTTAACTCAACAAATTAGTTAGATTTAACGTAGCAAAACAGGGAGATGGAGAATATAAAATAGAGATGGAGAGAAACGAAGATAAAAGAAGTTCTAACACATCCTATTGATGCTCCAGAAATACCAGTATAGGCGGGCATCATCCAATCTGCCAAGGGCCTGAAGAGAACAAAAAGGCAGAGGAAGGATGAACTTTGCCCTCTGCTTGAGGCAGGACTTGCATCTCCTGTCTGGGGATACTGGCGCCACTGCTTTGAACTCAGACAGGGATTTACACCTTTGTCCCTGGATCTTGGGCTTCCCAGGTGGCTCAGTAGTATAGAATCCACCTGCTAATGCAGGAGACTCAAGAGAGGTGGCTTCGATTCCTGGCTGGGGAATATCCCCTGGAGTAGGAAATGGAATCCTGACCAGTATTCCTGCCTGGAAAATTCCAGGGACAGAGGAGCTTGGAGGGCTACAGTTCATGGGGTCACAAGGAGTCGGACACGACTGAGCGATTGAGTGCACACACACACACACACACCCTGGTTCTTGGGCATTTGGACTCCAGCTGGGATTTACATCAATGGCTCCCCTGGTTCCCAGGCCTTTGGATTTGGACTGAAACTACAGCACTGGCTCTCCTTACAGACAGCAAATCATGGGACGTCTCAGCCTTTAAAATCATGTGAGTTGATGTCTCAAAATAAATCTTTTTATTTTATCTATATATAATCTATCATATCACAAGAAGGGCAGTACAAAAGAGTATTCAAAAGAAGTGAAGTGAAGTGAAAGTTGCTCAGTTGTGTCCAACTCTTTGCGACCCCATGGACTATACAGTCCATGGAATTCTCCAGGCCAGAATACTGGAGTGGGTTGCCGTTCCCTTCTCCAGAAGGGAAATTTTTGGCAAAGGAGAATTTCAACAGAATTTTTATTCCTAAGCCTTTAAGCCACAAGCAAAGAAAATAAAGAACTAGAAGTGGAAAGAGTTAATCTGACCTTCTCTTGGATTGGCCAAAAAGTTTGTTCAAGTTTTTCTGTAACATCTTCCTTCCCTTCCTTCCTCCTTTTCTCCTTCCCTCTCCCTGTCTGTGTTTTGCTTTTTTCCTTAGTTTTGTATATTGATTCTCAATTTGTTTTCTTGATTCTTCAATGTCCTTCTCATCTCATTCTATTATTTTACTCATTTTCTCTTTGAATTCTCACTGTACTTCTAGTATGAAGTATATTACATTCTTTTTACTTTCCTTTGTAACCAATATTCTAATATTGTGCAGTTTTCGTGTCATTTATTATATTCTTTCCATGCTTAATTTGAGAAAGCATATTGACTGTAAAAGTAAAAGGCTCTGAAGGGCTTCTGTGCTGCTTCTGCCACTGCTACTGCTATTCAGTCACCATTGTGTCCAACTCTTTGCGGACACGGATTGTAGCTCACCAGGCTCTTCTGTCTGTGGGATTTCCCAGGCAAGATACTGGAGTAGATTACCATTTCCTTCCCTAGAGGCTATTCCCAACCCAGAGATCAAATCAGGCAAGAATACTGGAGTGGGTTGCCATTCCCTTCTCTAGGGGATCTTCCTGACTCAGGAATGGAACCTGGGTCTCCTTCCCTGTGGGCAGATTCTTTACCATTTAGTCACCTTGGAAGCCCATAGGGATCTTAAAAGTCTAGGAAATACAAATTATATTTTCTCAATAAAATTTTCCTTATTTCTAGGCATTTTGACAGCCTCTATTTGCTATGACAGAGTGTGATAGAATCAGCATGATTTCTTTCCATTCTATCTCTACCTAGCTAATTATCTTTCCCACTGAGTTACGAGCTAAAGACTAGGCCCATGCCTGATACACAGGAGATGGCAATGTGTATGCCTGTCTGGGAGGTGTGTGTGTGTGTGCATGCCTTATAAGGTAGAGAGAGAGAATGATTGAAAGATCATCTGGATTCCCTCCACACCTGTCTTTCACATCAAATGGTCTATACTAAGGTTGACTTTATGTGGTCTGAGGATAATCAACTCCAAGAAAGAATAATTCAGGGATAGTAATCATTAAACTATTAAAAGCAGATTCTATGTCAACTGAAGATTTTCTTAAAGTTTTCTTTTGCAAGATCTTTCTCTAGAAACAATATTGGTTAACCACTATTTGATACTAAATTGCACATTAAACTTATCCATTCGTCTTCAGGCAGAAAAAAAAGATTTTTAAAACTAAGAGATTCCTGAAATCTTAAGAAGTAATGGATGAAACATTCTAAATATGAGTGTGAAATTACTAATGTAGAGTAACCTTTCCTGGAGAGTGAGACTAATTCTTTATCACAGTGCTCAATAGGCTTTATTTTGAAGGTGCTTAGGATGGCCCATAAGCCCCATGTCAAATCCCCTAATATTCCTTGAGCGTATTAAGAGATGATGCTTAAAATTCTGACTTTTCTATAACTGAAGTTAGCATTCTCCCTGCAATATATATAACTGATCATTTTCTGAAAATAGGTTTTGGTAAGGGTGTGGCGTATCTAGAGAACTTGGCACTTGAATTGGAGGAATCGTCTGAAGGCACGAGACCACCAGGGGCTAGTGTGACAACTGACAGTTATTTCACAAACTGGCCTACGCTTGGTCTTTCTTCCTTTCAAAGTGCTTTCCCAATGAAAACTGCGTGTGTAGGACATACCCAATTGATGAATTTCAGCTGTCATCATGATCGACACGGATCACTGGACAATTGAATAGACTTTGATGATCAGTATTGATTGTGAATGTTTCTGAAATTAAAATATTGGATATTTTATGGACTATTCATTTCATGAATGTAGAATATAGTCATTGAACCATGAGTCTTTAATTCCCATGATGGTTACCTCATCTTAGGCAAACTAAAAACTTTTCTTCTAAAAGAAGGAGAATTTTAAATGACTACAGAAAAGATGTAGGTAAGAGCCTAAGATTTCTTGAATTCAACATTTAAAAAAAAATTAAAACATGCTCTAAAAAGTCATCTATTTATGGCGATCATTCTTATGCACTCTGTAGAGATGCCTTAGGTCTGCAGTGTAAACTCTATAAGTATTGAGGGCAGTGTTAATTAATTTAATCAACAGGTATTGATGGAGTGGGCATTATACCCGGCACTTTCTACACATAGAGATTTGCCACCTTTCTAAATACAGAGATGAAACAGCATCATGTCTTTTGTTCCATGGGGAGACAGCCATGATGAGCTCATCACAGGAGGCTGCATTGTCAGTGAGGTATCTGGTGAGTGCAGAATGAGGGAACTAGCTAAAGGATGCAGGAAGAATGAAGCTTTCTGAGGAAATGATCACTGGCTGATGCCATATTAGAATAGGATTTTGCTTAAGGAAAGTAATTCACTATGTAAAGAGAAGGGTGGAACTCGAGAGGATGAAGAACAACCCAGACAGAAAGGAAAGTGCTTCTGCGGCTAACACGGTAAAGCACATTTAAGAATCCAAGGGAAGCCTAGTGTGGCTGAGGGCAAAATGCAAGAGCAAGCAAGCTGCAACATAAGGCTGGAAAAAGAGGAAGTGATAAGCAAAGGGAGAGGTTCAGCATAGCAAGTCTCATGCCTCAGAAAACCCGAGACGGTCTCAGTTTATGCCTACTGTCTAATATAAAAATAACACACCCTTTCATTCTTAAATGCACTCCAGCCTGCTGAGGAAATTATATTATTACCCTAGTTAAAGGTCATGTTACAGATTTTGGTCTTTATCCTAACTTCTAACAATGGAAAATAATTAAAATGTTCAATGGGTTGGCTATGGCTCACTGTGGGAGCAAGAACACTGCCAGAGGAGGCCCTTGGAAAATCTTCTTCTTATTATTATTCTTTTTTTGTTTCCTTTTGTTCAGTTGTTGGTGTTGTTTTTATTAATTTAATTTAAAACTTTTAAAAATATCTTTTAAATGTGTCTATTTTTACTTTATTATCATTTGGAATTTTTTTTCCTGTTCTAGTTCTTTTTCTCTGCCTAACTGTTTGTTCCTGTTTCTTTGGTGTCATTTTAATCATTTGCCTTGAACTTGACTTGTCTATTTTCTTCTTGTTTGTGTGTGTACATGTGTTGCTGCTGTTTTTTGTTTTGCTTTTGCTACTCGTCTTGGGTTCTGTTTGTCTGGGTTTTTTTATTTTCCTTTTTTCTTCTCTGGCAGCATTTTGCGTCTTGTGGGTTCTAGGTACCCTGGCCAGGGTTCGGGCCTGGGCCTGCAGAATGGAAGGACCAATTCTAGGACCCTGAGCTGCCAGAGAATCCCTAACCCCAGGTAACATTAATCCATGAGAACTCGCATGGAGGCCTCCATCTCGACACCAAGATTTGGCTCTACTCACCTGTCTCCAGGCTCCAGTGCTGTCCTGCCAAACAGCCAGCAAGGCAGGAACACAGCCCCACCCATCAGCAGACAGGCTGCCTAAAGACACACTAAGCTCACCGATACACCAAACACGCCACTTCATGCAGCCTTGCCCATCAGAAGAAAAAGACTCCATCCACCAAAGAGCAGGCACTGTGATGAAAAGTCTTCTATCAAACAGAAGTCCAGGGCCAGATGGTTTCCCAGGCAAATTCTTTCAAATGTTTAGAGAAGAGCTAACACTTACCCTTAAACTCTTTCAAAAATTTGAAGAGGAAAGAATATTCCCAAGCCTATTCTACCAGGCCACCATCAGTGTTATACCAAAAGCAGACAAAGAAATCACAAAAAAAGAAAATTACAGGCCAATATCACTGGTGAACATAGATGCAAAAGTCCTCAACAAAATACTGGCAAGCCAAATCCAACAACACATTAAAAAGACCATGCACCATGATCAAGTGGAATCTATCCCAGAGGTGCAGGGATTCTTCAATATATGCAATCAATGTGATACACCGTATTACCAAATTAAAAGATAAAATCCATATGATAATCTCAATAGATGCAGAAAAAGCTTTTGACAAAATTCAACACCCATTTATGATAAAACTCTCCATAAAGTGGGCATAGAGGGAACCTACATCAACATATTAAAGGCCATATATGATAAACCCACAGCAAGCATCATTCTCAATGGTGAAAACCTGAAAGCATTTCCTCTAAAATCAAGACCAAGACAAGGATGTCCACTCTTGGCGCTATTATAAAACATAGTTTTGGACATCCTAGCCATGGCAATCAGAGAAGAAAAAGAAGTAAAATGAATCCAAGTTGGAAAAGAAGAAGTAAAATTGTTACTGTTTGCAGATGGCATGATACTATACATAGAAAATCCCAAAGATGCCACCAGAAAACTATTAGGTCTAATCAATGAATTCAGGAAAGTTGTAGGATACAAAAATAATGCACAGAAATCCATTGCATTCCTAAACACTAACAATGAAAAATCAGAAAAAGAAATTAAGGAAACAGCCCCATTTACCACTGCAACAACAAGAAAATACCTAGGAATACACCTTACTTAAGAAGGGAAAACACTTATACTCAGAAAATGATAAGATTTTGATGAAAGAAATCAAGCGTGATGGAGAGATATACTATGTTCTTCGACTAGAAGAATCAATATCATGAAATGATTATACTATCCAAGCCAGTTTACAGATTCAACGTAACCCCTATCAAATAACCAATGGTATTTTTCACAGAACTATAGCAAAAATGTTTATAATTTGTATGGAAACACACACACACACACACATAAAACCCAAATAGCCAAAGAAATCTCAAGAAAGAAGAACGGAGCTTGAAGAATCAGGTTCCCTGACTTCAGATTATAGTACAAAGCTACAGTCATCAACATAGCATAATACTGGTATAAAAATAGAAATACAGATCAATGGAACAGGACAAAAAGTCCAGAGATAAAGCCTTGCACCTATGGTCACCTAAACTATGACAAAGAAGGCAAAAATATACAGTGGAGAAAAGACAGGCTTCAATAAGTGGTACTGGGAAAATCAGACAGCTACATGTAAAAGAACGAAATTAAATACTCTCAAATACCATACACAAAAATAAACTCAGAATAGGTTAAAGACCTAAATGTTAATCCAGACACTAAAAAATCTCAGAGGAAAACATAGGCAGAACACTCTTTGATATAAATCGCAGCAAGATCCTTTTTGACTGACCTCCTAGAGTAATAAAAATAAAAATGAACAAGTGGGACCTAATTAAATTTAAAAGCTTTTGCACAGCAAGGGAAACCATAAACAAGATGAAAAGACAATACTCAGAACCGAGAGAAAATATTTGCAAATGAAGCAACTGAAAAATATCATTAATTATTAGAGAAATGCAAATCAAAACTGCAATGAGGTAACACCTCACACTGGTCAGAATGGCCATCATTCAAAAGTCAACAAACAACAAATCTAGAGAAGGTGTGCAGAAGAGGGACTCTCTTACACTGATGTGGGAATGGAAACTGATATAACCATTAAGGAGAATAGTGTGGAGGTTCCTTAACTAAACATAGAACTATCTTATGGCCCAACAAACCCCTTACTGGGCACAAACCCAGAGAAAACCATAATTCAAAAGGACACATCTACCCCAGTGTTAATTGTAGAACTATTTACAATAGCCAGGACATGGAGGTAATCTAAATGTCAGTCAACAGAGGAACGGGTAAAGATGTGGCATATAGATCCAATGCCATGTTATTCATCCGTAGATAGGAATGAAACTGCCATTTTCAGAGATGTGCAGGGACCTAGAGACTGTCATACAGTGTGAAGTCATAAAGAGAAAAGCAAATATTGTATATTAATGCATATATGTGGAATCTAGGAAAATGACAGAGATGATCTTATTTGCAAAACAGAAATAGAGAGGCAGACATAGAGAACAAGTGCATGGATCCCTGTGGGAAAGGGCCGGGGAGTGGGTGAACTGGGAGACTGGGATTACATATGTACACCAGTACGTATAGACATGATAGCTGGTGAGAGGCTACTGGATAGCACAGGGAACCCTACTTGGTGCTCTGTGGTAACCAAACCAGGAAGAAAATCCTGGAAAGAGGTGACATATATATATATATATATATGGGCTTCCCAGGTGGCTCAGTGGTAAGGAATAACCCTACCAATGTAGGAGGCATGGGTTCCACCCCAGGCTAGGGAAGATCCCCTAGAGAAGGAAATGACAATCCACTCAGGTATTCTTGCCTATGAAATTCCACGGACAGAGTAGCCTGGCGAGGCTACAGTCCATGGGCTCCCAAGAGTTGGACACAACTTAGCAACTAAACAACAGCAACCTGTGTATACATATGGCTTATTCGCTCTGCTGTACAACAGAAACTGACACAGCAGTGTAAAGCAACTCTACTCCAATAAAAAAATAAATAAATTCATTAAGCAAATAAGAGACATGATCATTGCAAAGGCTTGAAGATGTCATAGTGTAAGGTGTACAAGAGGTTCATAAGGGCAATGATAGATGCAAAGAGACCAGGTAAGAGGCTAATGCAAGAATAGGGAAGGGATTGCCGTAATATGGACAAGTTGATACTTGAAGAGATGGAATAAATGAAGTTGAGGCAGTGGGTGTGTACTTCCCTAATAATATCTACCTCTGCCCTCACAAGAAATTAGCCAGGCTTTGGGAATATATTGAGACTGCTTGCTACCCAAAATAAGAGAAGCTGGTGAGAAACCCATGCTAAGGATGAAAGAAGAGAGTACAGAATTGTAGCTGCGTCAAATAATTGAAATTCTGGCAGGATGATTGATGCTGCCACTTGGGGATTGATGGAAGCTACATGAGGGTCACCATGTTGTATCAAAAAAAAAAAAAAAAAGATTCTGGCCAGAAAGAGATTAGTCTTTATAGAGAATCGCTAGATACTGGTATACAAACCAGTTTATAGTATTGTAATGAGCTTCTAGAATTCACGTGTGGGCTCTTAACTGCACATCACCATAAAGGGGACGGGTGTTTTACATGGGTATTGAAGCAATTTCTTCAATCTGTCCTCTGGCAAGGTGTAGCAGAGTACAGCTTTAAAAATGAGAAACTCCTCAAGTCAGATTAGGAACAATTCACAGCAAACTGCAGCTAAACACACTTTGATTCCACCTCATGGAGAAGGAAATGGCAACCCGCGCCAGTATTCTTGCCTAAAGAATCCTGTGGACTGCAGAGCCTGATGGGCTGCTGTCCATAGGGTCGCACAGAGTCGGACACGACTGAAGCGACTTAGCAGCAGCAGCAGCAGCCTTCCATCTCAAACGCAGGAGGTCATTGAAATATATGTGATTCCTGAGTCTCATTTGAGAAAAGAAAGAATGACAACAACACAGCCGTCCTTTGGGCTCAAGACCAAAGAAGGATACTTAAAGGGAGGAGGCAAGGGAGGCTCGGTTAGTTAGAAGTAATACGAGAAGGGTCACCATCTCATAAA
Source organism: Bison bison bison (assembly GCF_000754665.1). Taxonomy (NCBI): domain Eukaryota; kingdom Metazoa; phylum Chordata; class Mammalia; order Artiodactyla; family Bovidae; genus Bison; species Bison bison. The sequence continues at coordinate 5,060,531 of NW_011494274.1, read as the reverse complement.
GTTGAAGCCTCCTCAGGGAACCCCCTAAGGGGCAGTTCACAATGTGCTTTTAGACTAGACTGTGATGTCTTTTTTTTGTTTTTTCGTGTCAGATTTGGTCCCCAGTGGAAATCTTGTGCAAATCTGGGCATTAATCTCTTGGTGCCTTAGAGACCTCAAAATGCATACGTAATTCACTGGCAAATGCAGTACTTAGGATTAGTGATGCCCACGTGATTATTTCACTTGTAGCAAAAGGTGCACACATAAGGGAAAGACGCCAGTGGACACCCATTTCTTTTCTGCCATCCCAGACACAAATTGTGGAGATATTAAGTCTGAAACTGTTGGACTTGTTCCCAGTATCATTTCTAACTCCTTGGCTTTAAGAAGAAACTTTGATAAACACAATGTAATTAAGAGAAGCAACACTATGCCTAAAGGCATCTGAATCATCTCTCTAAATCTAGCAGGAAATAAGGAAGCTGGAGTCCCTAGAGGAAAGTTTGGGTGTCCTCTACAGCAATTTGTAGGGGAAAAGAGTGGCAGTGATCAAATAATTAAATAAAAGTCCTTCACCCAGTCAATCACTCAGCTATTAGTGCCTATAGTTCATGCAGTATTCTCGGCTATGGAATTAGAGCCATAGATATGGAAAACATGGTCCCTATCCCCCTGGCAGTTACCCTCAAGTGAGACATATGAAAAACTGTTAGAAGACAGAAAATGAACAAGTACGTGAAATTATGTGTGTATATTAAAATATATACTATATATCGACTCAACGGATGTGAGTTTGAGCAAACTCCACGAGATAGTGAAGCACAGGAAAGCCCGGCGTGCTGCAGTTCATGAAGTTGCAAAGAGTTGAATATGACTGAGCAACTGAATAATATGCACTACACTATGTAATATATATAATTATTTACCAAATTAAAAATTAAATTGACCTAACTTGAAGATGTTTCAATAATGTGATAAGGGAAAGCTTCTTACCAGAGCAATGGTTGAGTTAAAGCCTGAATCAAAAATGTCATTTGAAACTAGGAGGAAGAGTCTAGAAACGTGAGACAAAGGTAAGAGCTAAGATATTTGAGATGTAGTGAGAGGCGGGGAGTGTTCTGCAATGAGGTTGGAGGGTTAGAAAGCAGAAACTGAGTAATAAGACTTTATGGGTCACAGAAATTTGGGGTTTGCCCCAAATATGATGTCATTGGAGACTTTCACAGAGAAGAAATTCATGATATAAATTAAAAAAAAAAAAAAGAAATTTCTGGCTTCTGTTTTAAAAGTTCACTGTCAACTGTTAGTAATTATGAGTCCAGTTTGTGATTTGTTATGGGAGACCATTTGAGCAGGGATTATATATGGATCTAGGATGATAGAAGTGGGTAGATTTGCCACATGTTTTGAGTTAGAAATGAAAGGCTTTGATGATAGACGCAGTGAAAGGTTTAAGGGAAAGGATGAATCAACTCTTCCCCTTAAGAAGGTAGGCAAATGATTGCACATTGTTGATACAGGGAAGAATGGGAGAAAAATAATTTGGAGGCTGGGAATCAAGAGTGATGTTTTGGGCCTGTCAATTGGAGATAACATGTAAGTTTGTAGCGGGTTTAAGACTGTGTCATGTCAGGGGCTTCCCTGGTAGCTCAACTGATAAAGAATATGCCTGCAATGCAGGAGACCCCGGTTCAATTCCTGGATCAGGAAGATCCACTCCAGTGGAGAAGTGGTAGGCTACCCACTCCAGTATTCTTGGGCTTCCCTGGTGGCACAGATGGTAAAGAATCCACCTGCAATGTGGGAATCCTAGGTTCGATCCCTGGATTGGGAAAATCCCCTGGGGGAGAGCATGGCAACCCACTCCAGTATTCTTTCCTGAGAATTCCTATGGACAGAGGAGCCTGGCGGGCTACAGTCCATGGGGTTGCAAAGAGTCAAATACGACTAAGCGACTGAACACAGCACAGCACAGCAACTGTCAGATACTGTGGATACTTACCAAGTACAGTAACCTGGTGGGCATTAGCATATAGACGCTATATAATGTTACACAACGTTATGGGTGTGAAGGAGATCATTAGGAATAAAAGTGTTCATTTGAAGTTCAGTTGAAAGGAACGAAGACCAGAAGGCATTACATGATGAATGGACTGGAGTAGGTGAGGGGAAGAGGCGAAGAAGTTCCAAGGTGAAGGAAGGAAAAGGCAGTTTTAAGAAAAGTGTGTACAGAGAATCAGGAAATTTGGGGGCAGCTGCCCTGTGGGATTCAGTTTTGGGAAAAAAGATGGATGAAGATGATTTTTTTGTGTGTGTGGTGTACTGTCTAACCTATTCCCTAAAGTTCCCATGTGATTTTCAGAGAACGTATTCATGATTTTTCAGAGATTTTTGTATGAACTCATATTCATTGTCCTTTAGAATGTTTGGCAAAGCGAAGACTGGTCTCGAGATAACTAAGTTATATTTCAATTGTTCATATATTATTTCATTTAATTCATTCAAAAGCTGATTTTATTATTTTTCCCATTTTACATTTCAAATATAAGATTAAATAGTTTGTTGGAGTTCATAATGCTTCCCACTGCATTTTCAAGAGCAGAGGTCTTCCAAGCTATTGTCTTTTTAGTGGCTGCTCCAGGTTTCTCTATGATCCTGGACTCTTTTTTTCAATGGGATTTTGGATTAAATGGCCTATCTGTCCAGCAACTATTTTCAGGGCCCCAAACAGATTTTCTACCTTGAGAATTGATTCTCCTTTCACATATCTTTCCCTTAAAAGCACCATCCATGACTTTTTCTGTCATCAGTTTACATAATTTATAAAGGTAAATTTAATACATATTCTGTTTATTATATTATAAAAAAATTTAATTGATCATTTTTGCTATAATCCAGGTTCATAAGTAATATTATATATCACACTTGCACCAGAAATTGAAACAGTGAAATGTGTTTAAACAGATATATTGCATCTTCAAGGAATTGAGGCTTTCCCCATAAACTTCTCTCTGATACCCAAAGGTCATGTGCAGTGTTAAAATATTAGTCTTTCAGTTGTGTCCAACTCTTCACCGCCCCATGGACTGTGGCCCACCAGGCTCCTCTGTCTGTGAGATTTTCCAAGAAGAATACTGGAATGGGTAGCCATTTGGACATTGTCCAAGGTCACAGATAAAAAACGGCAGCATCAGGAATAAAATTAAATCAGTTTGACTCCAGAGTACTTGCTTTCCAAATTCCTAGCATAGTAAGTACTCAATACATGTTAATTCCTTTCTAGTATTATTGCTGTTGTTGTTTAGTCGCTAAGTCATGTTTGACTCTTTTGCAACTGCGTGGACTGTAGCCCACCAGTCTCCTGTATCCATTGAATTTCCCAGGCAAGAATACTGGAGTGGGTTGCCATTTCCTTCTCCAGTGCATCTTCCCAACTCAGAGATGGAAGCCGTATCTCCTGCAATGGCAGATGGGTTCTTTACCACTGAGCTGTGTGGGAAGTCCTTTTCTAGTATACATGAACTAAATGTTTGGGAATAAAAGAAATATATATTCAGAGCCTAATTTGTAGTTATATATTTGTAATTTACAGTCTTTTGTATTAAAGTTTATGAATATTGCTAGCTTTACTATCTACTTAATGAAATAAATATAGTCTATTTTTTTAGAATTATGCTATCAATAAATGAAAAACAGCTACATAATACTAGAGAAGCTTTTGGACTGCTAAATCACATTACATTCTTTTAAACACATATTACTTTCATGCAAAGCTTGTTTCCAGGAGAAGCAAAATGATCACTAGGACCTTGACAATCACCTAGTCCAACACTTCTCCCATACACATTTTTTATCAAACAATGATGTGAAAGTGACTTGCCCACAGTCACATTGCTAATGAAAAAAATTAGAACCACAGCTCAAATGTTCTGATTTTAATGTCTGTGCTCTTTCTAACACTTTTCAGTCATTGCTGTTATCCATGTTTATCTTCTCTTTAGGATCTGAGATATTTGAAAAAGAATTCCTCTACCCTCCCACCCCATGAGGTATAAGTTATTTTCTATGCTTTAGAAAATCTTTTTCTTTCAAGAATATATGCAAATTAGGTGTCAAAGTTTCTACCTTAGAGGTTAACTAGTTGCACAGATATGCTAAACAAAAAAGAAAAATGGACAAAATGATTCCCACTAGCAATACAGAATGTTCTTTATATTGCTGTTTAATTAATGACAACTTAAATCTGGCATTGTGCAAAGCAATGGAGTTCCAGTGTACATTCAGGGGATGGTGAGGAATCACGTAAAAATTTACCCTAACTTCTGCAGCCCATGAGATAATGCTCATTGGAATGTTTACTTTTGCCTTTTCATATTGAATAGTAAATATTCTGTAGCTCCATATATTGTTATGATGACTATGAAAGATTCCCGAACAATTTTTATTACCAATTCCTTTCAACCTCAGATGAACTGAGGAAATCACTTTATCATAGGCTAAGACATTTCTTCAATATAAAGGTAAATAGGAATTACTTTGACACAGTAGAATGTAATAAAGCAATTTGTGATCAATTTGAATGAGATGAGTGAAAAAGAAAACACAGTCTTTGGCCCTGGGAGTGTCTGCCTCTTGCTTTGATATCTTTTTGAACACTGCAGAGGCAAGTTGGGTCACTTCTCCTCCTCCCAGGCTGTTCATTCACCATCTGTCAATGTTGTAAAAATACAAAGAACACTGTATAATTATTTTCCTTGTGAAGAACATGAATACAAAGTTTCTTAGAACTAAAACTTCCTTAGAGCTGCACAGTCATCTGCAAAATCTGCTTCTAAAAAATCTATGTAATACTCCATTGCTATCTTAGCACTTACTTATCCTAATAGCGGCTTATCAAGAAAAAAAAGCATATATCAACATAGTAAAATACTATGCAGGTGTTCAAAAAAAATGCAGGATGTTCAAAATATTTTGTAAAGTGAGAAAAACAAGTCATAAATGAAATGTTATACCTTCTAGTAAATATTTAGAATACTATACTATTTCAGTAAACACACACATATACACATGAAAACAATCATTTTAGCAATAGAAACGAGTTCACTTCACAGCGGTGGGACAAAGAAACATCCTGTGTCTTTACTTTCCTGTCCCTCCAGGGTGGTAGAAAATTCAATCTGAGTAATATTTACAGTGTTCCTCCTCCTTCCTAAGTTCCCACAAGAGTTCTGAGAGCTTAAAAATCATAAAATTTTGGGAACAAACTCTGTGCTTGCACCTATCATGGCCACCGACACGATGAGACTTTCCCAAGCCCGAGTAGTATTTGGAGAGTAGGGGTGGCTTTGTTGTTCAAAGAATCCACTCCTCCCAAGTCTACTCAGTCACCAGAAAATGTTAGACTTCCAAGAACAGAGTCCTCACAGTCCCGTTCCATTCCCTCCCTGAATCTCTCCACTATGGTTTCTGCCATCTTGGAAGGCGCCATCTTGGAAGGCACCGTGCGGGACTAGGGACAGGACTCTGCTGACTACTGACCTATCGCCTTTCTCTTCTTCAGCTCCTGGGGCCCTACTGCTTACTTCATGTTCAATTCCACTGAACCCTTCCTCTCCTTCCAACCCTGTAACACAGTTTTATTATCTCTTAGGAGACAATTAAAACTATGTACCCAAGATAAGAATTAATTCTCTTTAAATAATGGCAACACAGACAGACGTGCACAAGATTATTCACTGAAGAAATATGCGTAACAACAAAATATTGAAAATAGCCTAAACATCTAAAGGGAGGCTAATTGAGCTGTGTACAACTCTATACATGGAATAATACAGCAATGCAAAAGAATGAGATAATCTCGTGGTAAGAAGTGATTTCAAGGATGTACTGTTAAGCTACCAAAAAAGATGCATATTAGTACACATAGAAAGAAGAAAGAAATAGGAGTATATATGGTAAGTGGATAGATGCTATTAATACTAACTTTTACAAAAAACCTAAAACTAGATAATCTAAACTATACAATAATAATTATTATGTACAGGAGTAAAGAAAGTAGTAGAAGAACTAGAAATAGGGATATCTCTGAATATATTTTAATATATATAGTTTTAACATTTGAGCTATAAAATATTTTTAATTAAAATAATTAAATCAAAAAGGATGTACAAAGCTAACCCTAAAGTTAATACAAGCAGAAACAAATAAACCTAATTTTTAATCAAATTGATAGCATAAACACATAGGAAACATTAAATTAAGTTACTTGTAAACACAGCACCTTTACTGCTTATTCTTGGTAAGATAGTACAGAAAGAGAATTGCAAAGAAATTGTAAACTTTACATAGTGGGTTTGCTACTAATTAGTACCATAATCTAAATGCTTTATATTACACAAGAACCCATACATAAGTAGAATGATGTATTTGGAATCAGGGTTCTCACTATGGGGGAAAAGTGATATAAATATAGAAAGAGGAGAAGATAATTCCGGTGATGAATGTAAATGTAAAGAACCCCTATGTACTCACCATGTTTTTAACGATCTATGTTCCAAGCTGCCACTGAAATAAGCTAGAAGAAATGACAACCCAGTAGCAATGAGCAAAACTAGTGAAAGGATTTGGTTTCAAAACACTATCTTTCTCCAAAAGAAAACGAAGGTCCTTGGAGAGATTTTTGATTCTAAGTACAATCAGGGAATATACAAAGTCTGGAAAATCCTGCATTGAAGTGCCCAAAAGGAGATGGAGACCTGTCCAAAGATTCAAAACCCAGCTCGATGGGCTCCCACTGGTCAAAGTGAAAGTGAAAGTAGGTCAGTCGTGTCCTTCTCTTTGTGATCCCACGGACTAGAGAGCCCATGGAATTCTCCAGGCCAGAATACTGGAGTGGGTAACCTTTCCCTTCTCCAGGGGATCTTCCCAACCCAGGGATCAAAGCCAGGTCTCCCGCATTGCTGGCAGATTCTTTACCAGCTAAGCTACGAGGGAAGCCCCACACTGGTCAAACCACTTAAAATTTGAGCATCAGAAAGAATAAAGATATGATAGGTTATAACATATTGAATTTAAAAAATACAAGAGACCATAATAATATTCCACAAAAACTGGAGATACAGAAGGTAAAGCTTTCATTTAAATAAGAATAACAACTAATACATGTGAAAGAAATGAAAAACTTAGAAAACCATCCTTTTATTCAAATACCAAATTGGGACATTATTGAAGGACAGTTTATTCACTTTATTTCAAAATATTACACCACAGAAGTCTTCTTGGTTGCAAAGAGAGAGCTGGGAGGAAGGCCTTTACCAAATATTCCAACTTAACATCACCAAAATGAGAAAAACACATAAACTTCCTGGCAGGATGTAATAAAAAGTCCAAGACAGCACCCAGCTAACACTCCTGCCAAAATGTTTAACTTGAATACAGTAATGAGGAAATTACTGGACTAACCCAGCTTTGAAGGTATTCTACATACCAAGTAACCTATATTCATAAAAATGTTGATGTTCTGAAGAACAAACAGCTAAAGAGTCATGAAGGCATAACTGTATTAAAAGGAAACAAAGATATTTGACAAATCAATACCAAGTGTGATACTTAATTGGGTTCTACTTCAAGGCGGGGGTGGAGTGGCAGGGACTGTCCTTGTTCTAAGGGTGTATGCTGTTGATTCAAGCTCAGTGGCTCAGTCTTGACTGACTCTTTGTGACCCTATGGACTGTAGCCCACCAGGCTCCTCGGGCCATGGATTCTCCAGACAAGAATACTGAAGTGGATTGCCATTTCCTTCTCCAGGGGATTTTTCCCGACCCAGGAGTTGACTCTGCGTCTTCTGCATCTCCTGCATTGGCAGGCAGATTCTTTACCATTGGGCAACCTGGAAAGAACCAAGCGTGAAGTTGTTAGAGTATAAAAGGTCAAAGGTCAAAGGTCTGCATGCCTACAACTCTCAAACATTTTGGTAAAGTAAATGTAAGAGAAAGAATGTAAATGTGGGAAATTTTTAATAATTTGTGAATTCAGGTGAATGTTATATGAGAATTATACTTTTCTGTAGGCTTGAAATTTTTGAAAATAAAATGTTTGAAAAAACAGTTTTAAAGAGAAGGTAAAAGTATGATTAAAACAATCAAGGATAAAATTCAAATTTTGAAAATGAAAAGGGGAAGAATCAGTTGTTTTGGGGGCAGTAGCAAAGATGGGTCAGATGGAGACAAGTACTTCTCATACTTTTATAATTACCCTAGGGCTTCCCTGAAAACTCAGTTGGTAAAGAATCCTCCTGGAATGCAGGAAACCCCAGTTTGATTCCTGGGTTGGGAAGATCTGCTGGAGAAGGGAAAGGCTACCCACTCCAGTATCCTGGCCTGGAGAATTCCAGGGACTGTATAGTCCATGGGCTTGCAGAGTCCGACACGACTGAGTGACTTTCGCTTTACAGTTGAATATTAGGTATAGCTCATTTCTCTGAAATTAATATGGTACATTAAAAATATAGGAGCAAAACCCTCCTGACGCATATAAAACAAAGCACAAATAAATAGTGAATGAAAAAGAGAGATTCTGTGTACAGAATGGGGTTAGATATGGGTTTCTTCTACCAGCTAAATCACAGGTTGTCCAGCTATAGCCCTTAAACAAAATCTGACTCCTGATCTAAGTCAAACATATATTTGAAGTCTTAAAAAATCAAATATATTTTAGTGTTTCAATCAGAAAAATAAAAAATAGAAAGATTAAACTGCTCAAAGCTTAGCTTTTTCAGACCTTATTTCATCAAATGAAGGCTATATAGGTTGGTTTTCTAGACAGAGGGAAAGCATAGATAAAATGAACACATAAAGAAAGGAAACCTGGCTTATTCGTTTAAAATAGTACATTAGGCTAGATGAGCAAAGTGTTTGAAAAGGCTTATTTTCACCAGCCTGTGCTTATAAAAAGTATGAGCTTACTTTTCCAGGAATCATGAAACCCATTTGCTGAATCATTTGCTAATTCCGCTGGCGCCTCCAGAGAAATGTGTCAAGTATTTTGAAGTTTTCTAAACTCGGGTTCAGAAAGGTTAAGTAGCTTGCCAAGCAGCACAGCACAGCACAGCTCAGCAAATTACTGGAAAGAAAAAAAAAAAAAAAAAAGAAAGAAAAATCTCTGTACTTGGATCTTGATTGAACTTAGAAGAACGTCAAGAATCTTCTCTAAGACCTTTACATAAACTAGAACATTTTCTACTTTAAAAGGAAAGGGAAGAGCACTGGCTACCACTTGAAAACTCTGTTACTAACTGTATTTACAGAATTAGATTTATTTATTTTAAGAGGGTAACGCAAACTGACTAGTAACCTTGGGTTTAAAAAGTTTTTAGGACTCAAATCAAAAAAAAAGACAAATCAAAGTTTTTCTGTTCTTATAATGCCATATATATTTTTTTTTTTTTTTTGAGAAAAGGCAGCCTACAGATTCTCTCCTGTCACTACTAGCAATTATGCCTAAAAGAAACAAAGACCTCAAACCCAAGTGAGTAGACGTGAGTCTATTCCCCCTACTTATGTTACTAAAACGGAAGCATTGGCAGTGCCCACTGCCTCATTGCCTTCCTCTGCACACATAGCTCCCATCCCCGGCAGGCATGGGAAAGAGGAAGAGCTAAGCACTTTGTGTGCTTGTTTGTTTAAATCTGGCCTCATCTGATCTTATAGGAAGATCTGCAAAATGAATTGGCCCCCAACCCACAGTTTGTCCCACCCAGACCCAAGGTAACTGGCCTGTTGCACCCTTAGGTCAGTCAGTCTAGCTGTGGGCTGCCTCGGGCAAGATGCTGTGTTCTTCCAGGAGTTCTAAGCAGGATGCCTTCTATAGAGTGAGATTTTGTTGCTGTTGTTCAGTCACTCAGTCATGTACGACTCTTTGTGACCCCATGGACTGCAGCACACCAGTCTTCCTTGTCCTTCACTATCTCCTGGAGTTTGCTCAAACTCTTGTCCATTGAATCCATGATGTCCTCCAACCATCTCCTCCTCTGTCGTCCCCTTCTCCTCTTGCCCTCAGTCTTACCCAGCATCAAGGTCTTTTCCAGTGAGTCAGCTCTTCATATCAGGTGGCCAAAGTATTGAGCTTCAGCTTTAGCATCAGTCCTTCCAATGAATACTCAGGTCGATTTCCTTTAGGACTGACTGGTTTGATCTCCTTGCTGTCCAAGGGACTCTCAAGAGTCATCGCCAGCACCACAGTTCAAAAGCATCAGTTCTTCAGGGCTCAGCCTTCTTTATGGTCCAACTCTCACATACATACATGACTACTGGAAAAAGCATAGCTTTGACTATACAGGCCTTTGTCAGCAAAGATATGTCTCTGTTTTTAATATGTTGTTTTTTGTCATCGCTTATTGTCCAAGGAGCAAGTGTCTTTTAATTTCATGGCTGCAGTCACAATCTGCAGTGATTTTGGAGCACAGGATAATAAAGTCTGTCACTGTTTCCATTGTTTCCCCATCTATTTGCCATTAAGTAATGGGACCGGGTGCCATGATCTTAGTTTTTTGAATGTTGAGTTTTAAGCCAGCTCTTTCACTCTCCTCTTTCACTTTCATCAAGAGGTTCTTTAGTTCCTCTTCTCTTTCTGCCATTAGTGTAGTGTCATCTGCATATCTGAGGTTATTGATATTTCTCCCGGCAATCTTGATTCCAGCTTGAGCTTCATCCAGCCCAGCATTTCTCATGATGTACTCTGCATTTAAGTTAAATAAGCAGGGTGACAATATACAGCCTTGATGTACTATTTTCCAAATATTGAACCAGTTTGTTGTTCCATATCCAGCTCTAACTGCTGCTTCTTGACCTGCATACAGGTTCCTCAGGAAGCAGGAAAGGTGGTCTGGTATTCCCATTTCTTTAAGAGTTTTCCAGAGTTTGTTATGATCCACACAGTCAGAGTCATTAGCATAGTCAATGAAACAGAGGTAGATGTTTTTCTGGAATGCGCTTGCTTTTTATATGATCCAATGGATGTTGGCAGTTTGATCTCTGGTTCTTCCTTTTCTAAATCCAACTTGCACATCTGGAAGTTTTCAATTCACATACTGTTGAAGCCTTGGTTAAAGGATTTGGAGCATTACCTTGCTTCAGTTCAGTTCAGTTCAGTCACTCAGTCAACCCCATGGACTGCAGTATGCCTGGCTTCCCTGTCCATCACCAACTCTCAGAGCCTACTCAAACTCATGTCCATCACTTTGGTGATGCCATCCAACCATCTCATCCTCTGACATCCCCTTCTCCTCCTGCCTTCAATCTTTCCCAGCACCAGGGTCTTTTCTAATGAGTCGGTTCTTCACATCAGGTGGCCAAAGTATTGGAGTTTCAGCTTCAGCATAAATCCTTCCAGTGAATATTCAGGACTGATTTCCTTTAGGATTACCTTGCTAACATGTGAAACAAGGTGGTTCCCATCAGCCAATGGCAAGCCTCTAAGAAAAGACAGGAGTACGCTGTCAGCAGGAACTGAATCACAAAAGCACTGTGCTGGTGAAGCAGATCTGGTCAGGGCACCAATAGTATCTATGCCAATAGCCAAAAATCAGCATAGATACTATGAATTCTGGAGAAGGAAGTGTCAACCCACTCCAGTGCTCTTGCCTGGAAAATCCCATGGATGGAGGAGCCTGGTAGGCTACAGTCCGTGGGGTCACAAAGAGTCGGACACGACTGAGTGACTTCACTTCACTTCCACATGCTCATGAATTACAAAAATGAAAATTAAAGCCCAATGAGATACCATATGTTCCATATGTGTTTACGAAGAATGAATGTTCTGCAGCTCTTAGGTATGGGCTTCTATAAACATGAATTAGGTCCAGTTGGTAGTGATTCATGTCTATCTCTTCTGCTTTGCTGTCCACTTGTTCTATCAATTACTGACGAGGGACTGTTAATATCTCCAGTTATGATGGAGTACTTTTTCTATCTGGCTTTTTCTTTCTGTCATTTTGACTTCATGCACTTTGAAGTTCTGTTATTAGATGCATATACTTTAGGACTATAATGGGTTCTTAGTAAGTTGAACCATTTATCATAACCATTTATCATTGTGCTATGTTTTTCTTCTTCTCTCTAGTGATAGTCCTTATTTTGAAGTTTACTTTGTTATATTAATTGATAATTTGTTTCCACATTCTCTATTAAAGACAAGGAAGGAAAGAAAGAATGAAAGAAAGAGAGGAAGAGAAGGAGGGAGGGAGGAAGGGAGGGAGACAGGAGAGAAAGAAAGTCCAAAAAGAAGAGCTGCTGCTGCTGCTGCTGCTAAGTCGCTTCAGTCGTGTCCGACTCTGTGCGACCCCATAGACAGAAGCCCACCAGCCTCCCCAAAAGAAGAGCAGTCCTTGGCTTTTCTCCATGACTGAACAACAGTGACAACCTGGTTGCCTAGGGAGGAATATCTGCACTCCTCCTGACACTTTGAGACTCATTGCTCTCGGTGTTTCACTTGTGGAAACTCTCAGAGGGATTGAACAATAAGCAATAAGTTCACTTTCCAGAAACCATGGTTCATGTGCTCACTTAGTCCTTTTCATATGTACAGTATCCTTGACTTCATTTATGCCTTGTGGCTTAGGCTCGGTCCTGATATATCTTCATCTGGATACACAATCTCAAAATTCAGTGTCCAAAATAAGACAGTCATAGGATTAGCATTTCTTTCTTTTAGGTTGTGGAGGAAGGAGGTGAGGAGGGAAGGCCACGTCTCAGCTCGCGTCTCGGCCACGTCTTGTACAATATAACAAATGTATGTTTTGAGTAGTTATTTCCATTTTATATTTGAATGCTTTTTAAAAAGTTTGATAATATCCGAATCTGTTACACTGGCTGGGCATCCATCCAGGTTTCCTAATGATGACATGACATGTGTCCTTTTTTAATAATTTGTAGTTGATATAAAACTACATAATAGAGGGATTTTTAAAAGCAAATTTACATGGTAAAATAATTCTGAGGTTTTTTTTTTTTAATAGTGTTTCTTTGGCAACATGTTCATGCTATTTTTACTCTGACAATTTAATATGATAGACTCAAATTTGCACAATCTCAAACCCTGAACCAGAACCTGGGTTTATCCAGGTTCCTCCAAAACTATACTAGACACATTTCTCATTAGGCATCTGTTTATTCCAAAACATACACATACACAGGGGATAGAATTAGATAACACTTTTTTGGCTTCCTAAATGGGTTAGACTCAGTAAATATGGTACTCGCTTTTCAACTGATTCTGCCATCTGTCAGCAAACTTATTGCTTTTAGCAGGGGTTTTTCTTGTGATAATTTACAAGTTGTTTTTCTTTCTTTGTTCTTTTCAGGAAGATACGTGTCTTTAAAATTTAAAAGGGAAATAACCATAAAATAAATTCATCCACAGAATAGAAAGAGCAGAGACCAAATGACTGTTGGAGAGTTAAAAGGCACATGAAATTTAACCACAGAAATTGTTTTTTTTCTTCTGGGGAGGGAAGGAGAGTGAGTCTCAACATTCAGCAGGTGACTCAGCATCCCAATTCCAGCTGGGAAGCATCTGTAACAAGAGAAACAGTCCACTGTGAAAGGAATTCATTTCTCAGGAAAAGATGTAAAAAAAGGAACCCCAGGGTCAGGGAAGTTTCCAATAAAGCCATCTAGTCCGAGTTCTGCCCTCTGCCATGATCATAGCTGCTAACTTTTAAATAGAGCTTGCTCTATAGCTTATACTCCTAGGGTTTATTGTAGTTTGTGTCTGCCCCTGCCTCCCTGAATACCCCCTAGGGAAGTTACCTAACCTGTCTAAGCCTTGTTTTCCTAAGAAGCAAGTAAAACAGCATAATGTGTTTAGTATGGTATCTGACATCTATTATGTGTTCAATATTACAGTGAAAAGTGTTAGTTACTCAGTTGTGTTAGACTCTTTGCGACCCAATGGACTGTGGCCTGCCAAGCTCCTCTGTCTGTGGATTTATCCAAACAAGAATATTGGAATCAGTTGCCTTTTCCTTCTCCAGGGAATCTTCCCCACCCAGGGGTCAAATCCAGGTCTCCCGCATTACAGGAGGATTCTTTACCAGATGAGCCACAAGGGAAGCCCAAGAATACTGGTGTGGGTAGCCTATCCCTTCTCCAGTGGATCTTCTTGACCCAGGAATCCAACCGGGGTCTCCTGCATTGCAGGCGAATTCTTTACCTCCATGGAAGTCCATGGTAGCTAGGGCTTATAGATATTTTCTTAAAAGAGTGACTGCTTTGAGAGGATTATATCTTCTTCATTTTTACATGCCTAGTTCCTTTCCCAGTGCCCCAAATGTAATAGGCAGTTAATAAGTGTTTGTCAAATGGATGGATAGATGGACAAATATATAATGAAAAAGTCACTTTATTTTTATTTGATTCTCAAAGCAACCCTGCGTGCATGCCAAGTTGCTACAGCTGTGCCCAACTGTTTGCAACCCTATGGCCTGTAGCCCACCAGGCTCCTGTCTGTGGGATTCTCCAGGAAGGAATACTGGAGTGGGTTACTTTGCCTTTCCTTTAGGAGATCTTCCAGACCCAGGGACCGGACCCTTATCTCTTAAGTCTCCTGCATTTGCAGGTGTGTCCTCTACCACTAGCACCACCAGGGAAGCCCCAGAGTAACTGTCCCAATTATTATTTCTCAAATGTTATAGGTGAGAAAACCAAGGCCCTGAAAAGTTCTGTGACTTGGCCAAGCTCACATGGTTGGGGTGGGAGAGAGGAGCAAGGTTCAAGAAGGAGGGGACATACATACACCTATGAGTGATTCAAGTTGATATATGGCAGAAACCAACACAATAAATAACTTTTTAAAAAATGAACATACAAATAGAAAAAAAAGATAATAAGGTACTGGCACACACACACAAAAAAAGGAAATTAATTGAGACTCAAACCCAATTCCAGGCATTATTCTTGTTACTAGGAGAGTTCCTGAAATGGTAGCAAGGGTTAACATTTAATCCATTTGTCTGCTTTGTATACACGATTTTAAACATTTGCTTAACATCTCTTACTAACTTTATAACTCACAAAATAATTTGGCTTTCATCTATATGGCTTGAGAAATGTGGGGGGGTGTTTCAGATAGCAGGGGGGAAATGAGCATTTTCAAGCCAGGCTTTTTCCTTTTAATGACTACAAACTTAAAATGTAGTCAGAGAAACTAAAATCCCCTCCTAGTTTTATCTTTTAAGAAATCCATAAGTATGATCTACTATTTACCAACTGTAAGAATTATACACATTTTATTTCTATTTCTTAAAACAAACTGCACGATTCTATATTATTACTCACAGTTCATGGGTAAGTAAACCGAAATTCAAAGTGTCCAAGTCAAAGTCTGCCTAAAAAGTGCTAAAGCTGAACTGATCTGAATTTTAAGGAGGCTCTTCTCGATGCCAATGCTTTCAAACTGTAATGTGTACATATCTGTTAAAAATGCAAATTCTGGTTGTGTGGGTCTGGGTTGGAACCAAAGGGACTTCATTCCTAACAAGCATCTAAGTGATGTCAAAGCTGCTACTAAACTGGACTACACTTTGTAACCCTAACCACATTACCACCTCAAATTCAGAGCCCCAGGCAGTCATCTGTATTATGGCCAGAGTTCTGCTTATAGAATAACATTTAGCTTTACTCTAGCTTGTGTGGATAACTTACCGAAATAGTCCTTTATATATTACCTAATTCAGAACATTTCTCCTTTATTTGTAGTCCTACCACAGCACAGCAGAAAATTTGGAATAGTTGCAGTTGAAGACATCTTCATCAGCTTCTTTAAATCAGAAGACTGTATAAGGACTCAGCAGTTATGTTCCTAAGTATGAAAAAGGAGGGAAAAAAATAAGAAAACCAATAGTTAACTTAAGCAGAGAAAGAAGGAAAAAATGTTAAGTAGTGAAGCAGAAAGCTTATGGTGCAAGGAGAAAAATATAGAGAGAGAGAGAGGCATTTCTTCGCCACTCCAGGGAAATTTCTGAGGAAATTCTATGCAGGAGCAAAAGAAGCATGACAAGGGAAAAAGAGGAAAGAAAAAGCTATAAAGGATATTTGACATCATGGTCTTAACTAAACTGTTATGTGCAAGTGGAAATCAATAGAGACTAAATATTTAAGCATAATGACTGCCTAAAAGTGATGAGAGGGATTGGACACAGTAGCTATCCATTTTATTGAAGCTGTTGATGGAAATGAGACAGGAGATCCTGGAGAAATAACAAGTGGGGCAGAGTTATTATGGAGTGAAATCAGAGAGGATTAAGAAAGAAGATCCATGAGTCAAATTTCAGCAGAGACCATGAACAAAAGGTCAAATTGAACAAACAGCCAAGAAACCAATAATAAATCTAAATGGTTATGGGCAAAGTGTGGAGGCGGGTGGAGGAGGAAGGGAGAGAAAAAAAAAGAGGCCAAAAGGCAAAAGCAAAAAAAAAAAAATGACGGAGGAGGAGGAATAGTGGTTAATCAAATACAGATTTCAAAGAGTCTTATGTCTTTTCTTTCCGTCAATAAGGAAATGGGGCTCAGTGGCCAACAAAATCTTGAATACTTAACTGTTGACTTAGAACAGAGCACGAACATAAAGCGTCAGTCTCTCAGTCGTGTCTGACTCTTCGTGACCCCATGGACTGTAGCCCACCAGGTTTTCCTGTCCATGGAATTCTCCAGGCAAGAATGCTGGGGTGGGTTGCTATTTCCTTCTCCAGGGAACCTTCCCAGTCCAGGGATCGAACCCAGGTCTCCTGCATTGCAGGCAGATTCTTTACCACCTGAGCCACCAGGGAAGCCCAACATAGTCATGGGTGAGATTAAAATTATGCAGAAAGTAAAATAACCATGTCTGGACAAGACGAGCAAGATCTGGAGAAAGGCTCTCTGCCCACGTGTTGACCCTCCGTCCCCCTCCCCTCTCCCTCTCCCTCTCTCCCCCTCCCCCCTTTCCGGCTGCCCCTTCCAGGCTCTTCCAGGCTTTCCCTAGGGCTTTGTTTCTATGGGATTCTATGGAGAGAAGCAATGTTTTGGTTAAGCGCTTGCAGGTCACTTGTTCACTGATACAGAAGCCATGGAAAGACAGGCCAGAGGAGAGAGGAAGGCACAGACTGACACTAACAGTGACAAATGAAAATTCTAGCAAGCAAATTTTATTTCACTATTTATAAAAATTGTACATAAAATTTGCATTATGTGTTATATGCTTGATCTGAAATGTTTATATATTTTTTGGATGCAGTTTAATGTGCAAGAATAATAAGCTAATATTTTATTGAGCACTTACTGTATCCTTAATGTTAATTAAATATTCCACACATTATCTCATTTAATTGTCACATGAACCCTAGGAGGTAGACATCACTATTATCTCCCTATTATAGATGAGGAACAAGGAGTTTAAAGACGAGACATTAAAGGAGATTGAGTCCAGAATGCAAGCATTCTGTCTTTTAAAGGAGACAGTTTAGTACCCTCATTCTTATAAAAAAGCTATTGGACACCAAGAGCCTGGGTACTCAGAGAGAATGATGGCCAGTGGCCACCTTAGGTAGGACTTTCCTTTGGCGCTCCATCCAGTCCCCCTTCTTCCCTCAGCACAGTTCTCACCAGTGTCCAGACTTCTCCCACTCCATGTAAACAGGGACAGATCTGATATGATCACAGATGATCAGAGAAAATAGTTGATTGCCAGAGACAACCTAAGTGCAAATTTAAATATCCTGATTCCCAGATAAGTTTCCTTTCTATCAGATGACATACAGCTAAATTCTGAAAGCCAGGTTCACCCCAGCCCAACCCAACTATACAAATCTAGGGACATTTTCTAAGTGCCTAATATCTACTGATCCATCTGCTCATCCAAATTAAGTCCTCAAGGATTGCTGCCTCTCATACCAAGGAGAAATGCTGATAATTTTTGCAATATTGGGTGATGAGCTTGATTAAGAGGTGGCCCAAGGGAACTGTAAGTTCTAGAAACTTTAAAATAGGCAATTACTTTGTGAGGAAATCAAGAATGGCTCCGAGCAGCATTTGAGAATAGGTAGAGAATAGAGCATTTGAGGTGACATCCTAGGTAGAGAAGAAGTATAAGCAAGATATGGAAAGTTCCAGATGTGTTTGGGAAGGGAGAAAGTTTGAATTGCACTGCAGGATAGGGTGTATGTAGACAGATAATAGCAATGCTAGAAAAAATAAATTGAGATGTATTTTTGGCCTCTCTGCCAGGCTGAGAGATTTATGTTTTATTCTATATGCTTGTATTTCCTGAAGTGTGAGGCCAAGATAACCAGTGGTTAAAAATATTATTTTAAGGAGAAGAGTACATGAATTTGATGTTGTGTAACATTTAATCATATGGAGACAACATTATCCCCATTCTTGGAATAATGTTAAGGAGAAAGTTTCCAAAAGGCACTTAGGGTTGAAACACTTCTTTCAGAAATGTTAACCCCCTCTGTAAGAAAAAAAGTGAGGATTTCAGGATCAAAGTCTTCAGCAAAAACTTGTCGAGAATTTAAGAATTTGTTTTATTCAAATATTATTTATATAATATTTATCTTCTGGTTATGACAGATGATACTGGCTTTTATGTTATAGTATTAGCATTGGTTCTTTTTGTTCGATAGATCTAGATTTTTTTTAAGTGAGGACATAAATAAAATTATTGATTAAATCATAGTAGAGACAGAATACAGAAAAGGAAAAAAAAAGTGGTATGTGAACAGCCAAACCTTGCAAAGAAAAGATGTTAGTCTTACTGTGCCACCTCAAGAAAGCCCACTTAGGAAGGAAATGCAGAGGGGAAGTGGATGATTATATTAAATGCTCTACAAAGTCAAAGAGGATTTGGTTATTCAAAGGGCCCTTCTGAGAGCCTTCGGCAGTCAATTTCGGTGGATATCAGAATAAACAAGGATACAGTTGGTACTGAGGAGATGAACATGACCTAAATAGCCATGGGTCACATTTGGAAGGATAATGTGGTGCTATGGAATGTGAAGTATTATTTATTATGTTTCCGGCTTGGCTAAATACTCAGTATGTAAATCTGGGATGGCTTTTGCTTCTCAGAGACTCAATTTTATCTCGGTGGTATTTTTTTAAAGGGTAACCATCGTCTACTTCTGTTGGGTTTGTTCTTGTTCAGTCGCTAAGTCATGTTTATCTCTGAAACCCCATGGACTGCAACATGCCAGGCTCACGTGTCCTTCACTACCTCCTGGAATATGTTCAGATTCATGTCCATTGAGTCAGTGATGCTATCTAACCAACTTATCCTCTGCCAAAGTATTGGAGCTTCAGCTTTAGCATCAGTCCTTCCAATGAATAATCAGGATTGATTCCCTGATGGACTGACTAGTTTGATCACCCTGCAGTCCAAGGGACTCTAAAGAGCCTTCTCCAGCACCACAATTCAAAAGCATCAATTCTTTGGCACTTAGCCTTTATTATGGTCCAACTCTCACATCCATATATGACTACTGGAAAAACCATAGCTTTGACTATACAGACCTTTGTTAGCAAAGTGATGTCCCTGCTTTTTAATACACTGTCTAGGTTTATCATAGCTTTTCTTCCAAGGAGAAAGTGCCTTCTCAATTCATGGCTACAGTCACCATCTACAGTGATTTTGGAGCACAAGAAAAAAAAAAAATCTGTCACTGTTTCCACTTTTTCCCCATCTATTTGCCATAAAGTGATGGGATTGAATGCCATGATCTTAGTTTTCTAAATACTGAGTTTTAAGCCAGCTTTTTCACTCTCCTCTTTACCCTCAAGAGGCTCTTTAGTTCCTCCTCAATTTCTGCCTTTAGAGTGGTATCATCTGCATATCTGAGGTTGTTGATGTTTCTGCCAGCAATCTTGATTCCAGCTTGTGATTCACCCAGCCTGGCATTTCACATGATATACTCTGCACAGAAGTTAAATAAGCAGGGTGACAATATACAGCCTTGACATAATCCTTTCCAATTTGGAACCGTCAGCTGTTTCATGTCCGATTCTAGCTGCTGCTTCTTGACCTACATATAGGTTTCTCAGGAGACAGGTAATGTGGTCTGGTATTCTCATCTCTTTAAGAATTTTCCACAGTTTGTTGTGATTCACACAAAGGCTTTAGCATAGTCAATGAAGCAGAAGTAGATATTTTTCTGGAATTTTCTTGTTTTCTCTATGATCCAATGGATGTTGGCAATTTGATCTCTGGTTCCTTTGCCTTTTCTAAATCCAGCTTGAACATCGGGAAGTTCTCAGTTCACATGCTGCTGCTGCTACTGGTAAGTCGCTTCAGTCGTGTCCGACTCTGTGTGACCCCATAGATAGCAGCCCACCAGGCTCCCCCGTCCCTGGGATTCTCCAGGCAAGAACACTGGAGTGGGTTACCATTTCCTTCTCCAATGCATGAAAGTGAAAAGTCAAAGTGAAGTCGCTCAGTCGTGTCCGATTCTTTGTGACCCCAGGGACTGCAGCCTACCAGGCTCCTCCGTCCATGGGATTTTCCAGGCAAGAGTACTGGAGTGGAGTGCCATTTCCTTCTCCGAGTTCACATGCTATTGAAGTCTAATTTGAAGGATTTGAAACATTACTTTGTAAGCATGTGAAATGAGCACAATTGTATAGTACTTTGAGCATTCTTTGACATTGCCCTTTTTTGGAATTGGAATGAAAACTGAACTTTTCAAGTCCTATGGCCACTGGTGAGTTTTCCAAATATGCTGACACATTGAGTGCAGCACTTTAACAGCATTATCTTTTAGGATTTTAAATAGTTCAGCTGGAATTCAGTCACCTCCACTAACTTTGTTCACAGTAATGCTTCCTAAGGCTCACTTGACTTCACATTCCATATTGGATGGTTCAATTGTTTGACTCTAAATAAGTAACCACACCATGATGCTTATCCCAGTCATTAATACCTCTTTTGTATAGTTCTGTGTATTCTTGCCACCTCTTCTTAATCTTTTCTGCTTCTGTTAGGTACCTACAGTTTCTGTTCTTTATCATGACCATCCTTGCAAGAAATTTTCCTTTGATATCTCTAATTTTCCTGAAGAGATCTCCAGTCTTTCCCATTCTATTGTTTTCCTGTTTCTTCACATTGTTCATTTTAAAGGGTCTTCTTATCTCTCCCTGATACTCTCTGGAACTCTGCATTTTTGAGGTATATATTTCCCTTTCTCCCTTGCCTTTCACTTCTCTTGTTTTCTCAGCTATTTGTAAAATCTCCTCAGACAAGCACTTGGCCTTCTTGCATTTCTTTTTCTTTGGGATGGTTTTGGTCACTGTCACCTGTATAATGTTATGAGCCTCCGTACATAGTTCTTCAGGCACTCTGTCTACCAAATCTAATCCCTTGACTCTATTTGTCACCTCCACTGTATAATCATAAGGAATTTGATTTAGGTCATATCTGAATGGCTTAGTGGTTTTCCCTACTTTCTTCAATTTAAGCTTGAAGTTTGCAATAAGGAGCTCATGATCTAAGCCACAGTCAGCTCCAGGTCCGACTACCTTCCTTTGCATTTCAGTCCCCTATGATGAAAATGACATGTTTTTTTGCTGTTAGTTTTAGAAGGTCTTGCAGATCTTCACAGAAGCAGTCAACTTCAGCTTCTTCAGCATTAGTGGTTCAGACATAGACTTGGATTACTGTGATGTTGAATCGTTTGCCTTGAAAATGAAACGAAATCATTCTGTCATTTTTGAGATTGCACCCAATTAGTGCATTTGAGACTCTTCTGTTGATTATGAGAGCTACTCCATTTCTTCTTAGGGATTCTTGTCCACAGTAGTAGATATAACAGTCATCTGAGTTAAATTCACCCATTCCTGCCCATTTTAGTTCACTGATTTTTAAGGCGTTGATGCCTGCTCTTGCCATCTCCTGCTTGACCACATCCAATTTACCTGGACTCATGGACCTAACATTCCAGGTTCCTATGCAATATTATTCTTTACAACATCAGACTTTACATTTACCACCAGCCACATCCACAGCTTGGTGGCCCAGTTGCTTCATTCTTTCTGGATCTATTTTCATTGCCCTCCGCTCTTCCCCAGTAGCATATTGGACACCTCCTAACCTGGGGAGCTCATCTTCCAGTGTCATATCTTTTTGCCTTTTTACTGTTCATGGCATTCTCACAGCAAGTATACCGGGGTGGTTTGCCATTCCCTCCTCCAGTGGACTACACTTTGCCAGAACTCTTCACTGTGACTTGCCCATTTGGGTAACCCTGCACAGCATGGCTCACAGCTTCACTGAGTTATACAAGCCCCTTCACCACAACAAGGCTGTGATCCATCAAGGGGTCTTGGCTAGAGATCTCAAATATGTACACCATTTGGATTAATCCAACCACATTTTCCATCCAGTTCTTTGTCTAAATATGCCACTCATTCTTCTCAATGTGAAAATCAGAAAATGAGGATTAAGGAGGTTTATTCTGATGCCAAGTGTTTTGTTCCCTTAAAGCTTAAGAAAGTAAAATAGTACGTAATATGATTTGTCCAAGACAAAGGAATAAGTTCCAGAAATATAGACATGGATTATAACTTCAAAAATATTCTCTCCATATATGATGGGTGTTACAAAGAAAAGTGATTAATTTTTGGTTAGATACCCTATACTTATCAAGTACTAGAATATTTTTTATCAAAATATACATTTTTTTTCTTATCTCCCTCCTAGGCACAGCTCAAGAAACATATCCTTCATGAAGCTTCTCCTGACCATTTTCCTTCTCTAAATTCCTGCAGCATTCAGAATCTTTGCCCCACCACTGCCCATATAGATAGGTACATATTACATTTTTGTATATGCTATGTCCCTGGGAAACATGCAAAATTTTACATGTCCTCTAGAGAAAGGACTAGTGGTTGCCAAGAGAGAGGGGGCTGGGGGAGGTATGGAGAGGTAGGTTGGGGTTGGCAGGTGTAGACTTTTACATGCAGAATAAACACCAAGGTCCGACTGTGTAGCACCAAGAACTGTATTCAGTGTCCTATGATAAACCATAATGGAAAATAATATTTAAAATGAATGTATATATGTATAACCGAATCACTTTGCTGTATAGCAGTAATTAACACAAAATTGTAAATCAATAGTAAATAATAACAAAATTTGAAAGTGAAAGTTGCTCAGTTGTGTTCAACTCTTTGCAACCCCTTGGACTATACATGGAATTCTCCAGGCCAGAAAACTGGAGTGGGTAGCCTTTCCCTTCTCCGGGGGATCTCCCCAACCCAGGGATTGAACCCAGGTCTCCCACAGCCACAAGGGAAGCCCATAACAAAACTGACATGCCCTCTGTGACAAAGGGTGCCTAGTAAATTATTTCATGGAATATTCAAGATCCACTGCTGAAGTTACAAATCAACAGAAAAGTTAAAAGTCCACACTCCAAGCAAAACTTAAAGATTCTTTCTCCAGCTCCAGTTTACACTCAGCTTGATAGTCATATTCTCAGCTTTGCTAATGTTTCCATATCTAAAGCCAGACTGCATCGAAGTCTTTAAAGCTGAAGCAAGCTTATTCAGTCAGCTATAAATATAAATGTTTACTGGAACACAAACTAGGAGGAAGCCAATGAGAAAAATAAAGGGAGTACAGGTTTTGCAGTCCTTTTCCTTCTTCCAGGCTCATTTCTCAGAACCAAATATTTAAATGATATTTTAACTGTTGTTGAAGTTAGCCAGGTTTAACAAATCTAAAGATAGAAGAATACTAAACTAGGCCTAACTTAAAAAAAAAAAAGAGAGAGAGTGAGATCAGCAAGGAATTCAAATTAAAACCAAAAGTCACGAATCAGCACAAATCCTCTGTGAACTACAGTTCTTTTCTTTAATGTTTATTGTGCCAATTATGACATTGCAAATATTGATCTGTTTATTTGTCTGTCACCTCTGTGAGCACCTCACAAACAAGGACTATGTATTTGCAGATCAAGGGATCAGTCTTGAATGATTCTATTCAACACTAACATCTGTGCCGCACCATACATTTCCTGGAAAGTGATAATGGTTAACATTCATTTAGTGGTTCATTCTCTTCTATTTGGGGCTTCCCTGGTGGCTCAGAGGGTAAAGCATCTGCCTGCAATGTGGGAGACCGGGGTTCAATTCCTGGGTTGGGAAGTCCCCTAGAGAAGGCAATGGCAACCCACTCCAGTACCCTTGCCGGGAAAATCCCATGGATGAAGAAGCCTGGTAGGCTACAGTCCACAGGATCACAAAGAGTCAAACACAACTGAGTGACTTCACTTTCACTTTCTCTTCTATTCATGTGCTAAATCACTAACCTTTCAAAAATCTGATAAAAGAAGTGCTTTAGAATTCCCGTTTTACAGATGAGGCAACTAAGGCACAGAGAGGTAAAGAGAACTGTCAAAGCCAAGCCAGAATTGACAACAGGCGCTCTTAGCGCAGCCAGCACACCGCTAACAACTGTACTGCAATGCTGCTGTCAGAACAGGATGGGTGACCTGAACATGTGGGTGGAAATAAGTCTGAAGTAAAAGCGCTTTACTTTTGATAAGTGCCTCAGGTGATTCTGTGTACATAGAGTGAGAACCTAACAACATAATTCTAAGTAGCTGTCATAGAAAGGGCTTCCCAGGTCCCGCTTCCCTGGTGGCTCAGATGATAAAGAATCTGCCGGCAATGCGGGAGACCTGGGTTCGATCCCTGGCTTGGGAAGATCCCCTGGAGACGGTCACGGCAACCCTCTCTAGTATTCTTGCTTGAAGAACACCGTGGACAGAGGAGCCTCCGGTCCATGGGCTCGCAGGGTGTTGGACACGACTGCGCAACTAAGCACAACGCAGCACACGCGTGGCACTAGTACTAATGAGCTCGTCTGCCACGGCAGGAGACGTAAGAGACGCGAGTTCGATCCCTGGGTTGGAAAGATCCCCTGCAGGAGGGCATGGCAACTCACTCCAGCATTTTTACCTGGAGAATCCTATGATCAGAGGAGCCTGGTGGGCTATGATCCATAGGGTCATGGAGTCAGACATGACTGAAGTGACTCAGTATCCATGCATGCAGTCGTAGTCTTAAACTCATATTTATTATTGCAGTTCAGCAGACGTTTCCATACACTTTATCTGATTTCGTCCTGATAACAACACTGCAGGTAAGAGCTACTGTTTCTCATGTATCTGAATAAGAAAAGCAGACCTCAGGAAGCCTACCTATGACCACACTGCTGTAAACCACAGATTTTCCACTTCCAGACCCTGAGCTCTTTCATGATGCGGACCCCCTGACCAGCCTTCCTAATTCTGCTTCTGCCCTTCTACAACTCATAGTCCTTTGTTGTATACAAAGGACTTTTTTTAAGGCCTAAATCTCGTAATGTAATTTCTAGTGGATTCTCAGTCCATTTGGGTAACATCCAGTTTCCTTTCCATGAACCGAGAGGCCTCTCATGATCTGACCCCTACCTGCCTCCCTCACCTCCTGATCTCCTACCAGCCTCCTCCCCCTGTATGCAGACTGTCCTCTTTCCTTTCTAAGATCTCTCACATTGAGCTTTTTCTCCAACTGAGCCTTGGTCTCGTTATTATTTCTTATTTATTTCATACCAGTATCTGAAATTAACCAATGGATTGGTTGATTGATCATGAAGATGCAGGAGCCCTTTTCCGCTTTGTTTAATAGTTAACATTTACAAAGTGCCGGGTAGAGGCCCAAACACTTTATACGTGTTGATCTATGTAATTTTTATGACCAAGAGCCTAGGACCATGCCTGATGTTGCCAGCGAGTGAATGACAGCAGAATTTTACCCAGAGCTTGTGCTTTTCATCACTTACCTGGACTATTGCTTGAAAGGAATATGTGATCCCACCGCTTCACCTTTTGAAATAAGCTCACCTCTCTTGTCATCACTCAGACACCGCAGCTGCGTGACCAAGCCACTGGTGCCTGTTAAGCTCATGCTGAAATGAGACACCGCTGATGGAGGCATACATGTGACCCCTTTTCTAGTCCCATCTCCAAAAAAATACACTTAAATTCAGGCAATGAAACTAACTAGAAACTACAGAATGAGAATACAGCATGACCAAGAATGCCCTTAAGATCAACGTAATATAAGACAATGTAGAATTTAGAATGGCTCTTTATTTGGTGGTGATGGTTGGGGGGAGCGGGGAGGTGAAGGGGTGAGGAGAGGGTTCCTCAGAGTAGACTCCACATGATCTCATTGGAGATACTTCCCAATGAGTGTAAGCATCCCAAACCAACTGGAGTAGAAGCTTATTAATCAAGATGATGTGGCAAGCGGCCTTTTTTTTTTTTCCTTCCATTCCTGACATCTCACTGGTTTGGAGGTCAGATATCTATTCTTCATCTAGTATAAAAAGCTGCCATTTGGGGGAGATTGGGTATTACATTATTATTTTGCTTTGTTTTGCTTTAAGACATCTGTCATTTCTGAGAACAAAGATTTCTATTCTGTGGTTCTTAATAAGCTTTGCAAGGTGGTTTTCCTGGCATATGAAGAAGTCATTTGAATAATAAAAGCTCATATTTATAATTACAGTGAGTTAAATAGATTTGCTTAGCTTAGAGTTTGGGGTTATTCATAAACAGATGTGAGAGTCCAGAAAGCCTCTGTAACTCCCCAACAATCTCACTGCTTTGGGTTGCTGAAGAGCTGAGCTGAGAAGGCTGAATGGAAGTTAAAGTAGCTTTCCCAACTCCCTGAATAATCACCACGGAACCTTGACCTGAGTCCACATATCACAACCCAATGGTAGGCATTTGCCAGCATGAGGACAGTGAATGTGCCTGACTCTAAGCTGATAACGTTCACCCCCTTAGCATTCAAGGAGGACCCTTTTATAAAATGCTTTGCTCTGTTCTCAGAGTATAATGACCCATAACTCCAGTCCTTTTGGAAGCTGCTGGTTTCCAAACGGTGATGAAAAAAGGTCTCCAGGTGAAGTAGCACCTCAGCGTCTCGACCTTCCCTACAGACACCCCTCGAAACTCACCAACTCTGTGAGTCAGTCCTTCAGGTCCTTGGAAAGTGATGGAGTTAAGTCAGTAAGTAAGCGTTAGTCGCTCGGTCGTGCCTGACTCTTTGTGACCCCATGGACTGCAGCCCGCCATGCTCCTCTGTCCATGAGACTTTCCAGGCAAGGATACTGGAGTGAGTCGCCATTTCCTTCTCCAGGGCATCCCAACCCAGGGGTCAAACCTAGGTCTCCTGCACTGCAGACAGATTCTTTACTGACTGAGCTAATTCTGAAAACCATAACATGCTTTCTTATTCAAAAATATGTGTTTGCAGCGATGGAACTTTTGGTCACTAATTTTCAATCATTTGTGCAGTGGATTTTCTTTTACAAACATATTTTTATACTGAACCTCAATACATAAAACAGGAAAAATCCCAGCCACTCTAGTTGAGGTATTGTTTCATTTATGTAGAGGTCCCCTAACTGTTCTCCCCCAATCCCTGGATACCTCTTGCAAAACCTAGAATCCTCCTATCTGTCATTTAAAGACATTGCTCAGAGTCACCCTATCAGATCACTGGATTTGGCCAAAGCTCTGGTCATGAGTTTCAGTCGGGACTTTGCTCCATGTACCTAACACACTAGACATCTCTGGGACATTGAGCAGGCCCAGACTTGTGATCTAAAGCTCTGAAAATTTATTAAACCAAATCTAATTTAATCTGTGCTGTGGATTTAATAATGCTTCCCCCAAATTTATGGCCACCTTAAAATGGGACTTCATTTAGAATAAGGGTCTTTGCAGGTACAATAAAGATAAGGTTCAGGAGATTAAATCATAGTGGACTAGGGTAGGCCCTAAACCCAGTGAGAGTGTGTCCAGCGCTGAAAAGAAGACAAATGGAAGGAAGCATTGGGAAGACAGGTGCAGAGATTGAAGCCATGTGACTACAAGCCAGTAGGTGCCAAGGATTGCCAGCGGCCACGAGAAGCTGGGAGAGGGGATGAGACTGTTCTTCCCTCATGGTTTCAACCAGAAGGAACCAACCTGCCAACATCTTGATTTTGGACTTCCGGCTCCAGAACTGTGAGACAACACATTTCTTTGTTTTCAGCTTGCGGTAATTTGTTACAGCAGCCCTCGGAAAGTAAAATATTCTGTCTTTCACTTAGTAGGCAAATATTTGTGGAAAGAATATTTGTTGAGTGAATATAATAAATCAGTTCAGTTTGATACAGTGACTGACTAAGAAAAGTAGCAATAAGTGAGGAGGAGAGAGAATGCTTATGGCTGGGACTAAAGGAAACCTGTTTTTCCTTTCATCTTATTCTAAAATAAGACTCAGGCAGAGCCTCCAAAGGATCAGATGTGGATGGTTCATGGATAAAGGACTAACCAGAGAAGGTGAAACGCATTATTGCCTCCCTAAGGAATAACAGGGACTCACTGAGGGCTTTCTCAGAGATGTACTGACACAATGAAAAGCCATTCATTTTGTCTTGGGCACTTAAAAAAAGAACAAATATCATAATAGCAGATGAGAATTGGTAAACTATTTCATATTATTTACATTAAGATTATTTTAAGGATATTATTTTCCAGGAGATAACAATAATAGCTATGAAGTTGTTATGGTTTCTTACATTTTGCACGTATTGCCACCTTGGCTTTTTCCTTTTTTCAGGCCAAAATCATTAAGTTTTATTGGTCATGTTTAGAGGGCTCACTTGCTATCTGCTTGATGACTTCACTCTCCTTGAGTGACCACGGTTTTATTCTAATGCAGTATACCTAGTGACTAAATTTCTACTTATTGAATGTCCCTGAAGAATTCTTGAAATATAATGAAGTAACTATTTCCCCTCTAATTTATGCATGCATTTATATACCGAACTGTAGTTTAATCAAACTCCTTTGCCTTGTGTAGTATAATAGCAATATCTAATGAAAACATATGAAGTATGTGTTTCATAATTACCCCAGACAGCTCATTTCGGTTTGCTTCCTACTTAATCCCGAAATTCCTATCTTCCTGCTCTGTAAACACTTTCCTTCCCGGCTCATCAATCTCAGTTATGTAAATGAAGCAGGGGCGGGGCACAATTACTTTTTTTCTGAATGTTATCAAAGGCCCTATTCTCAGAGAAACAGCTGACAAGGGCACCCGCTAAAAATGATCCTTTCATTTGCTTGAAAAGCTGGAGCAGACATAAAGCAGAGAGAACTTTGCACACTCCACCAGAGCCACACTGGCTGGGGCCAGCAGAAGCTGATTTCCACGCATGGTGGAAATGCCCCTCATGGCCCAGGGATGGCCATGAACCTCATTCTGTCCTCTACTTTTACATTCCCATCTGGAAAAAAGCCATCTCAGTAAAATCACTTTCATGGAATAAAACGAAATCTCTGATTGAACATTAGCATAGTGATGGTCCCTTCGACTTTGCAGAAATAAGCTCACCAGTCATCAGAAAACAGTGAACTTCCTGCTACATATGAGTTTGTCCTTTATCAAGATCTAGATTCAGTCCTGGCTTCCTATCAAGGATGAAGGCAGAGGGTAAATACAGAGAAAGTGACACCTCTTTTTAGACTTTTAGAGCTAGTTTAATGCGGGAGACGCCAGTTCAATCGCTGGGTCAGGAAGATCCTCTGGAGAAGGGAATGGCAACCCATTCCAGTATTCTCACCTAGAGAATCCCATGGACAGAGGAGCCTGGTGGGTTACAGTCCATGGGGTCGCAAACAGTCAGACATGACTTCGAGACTAACACTTTCACTTTTCACTTTTCAAATGTCTTTTCCTTTATTTTTTCTCCTCCGCATGATCCTTTTTGTCTATTCCTCCTAAGGGAGAAATCTATTTTGCACTCCCTGGCTATTGTTGAAAGAGACAAACCACTTTGACAATGGGACCATGAAAAAACGCACAACAGTTGACCCAGATATTCTTGGTACCTACTGACTATAATGTTATAGTCCAAGGAGTCGCGAAGAGTTGGACATGACTGAGTAACTTTCACTTTCACTGACTATAATCTTAAGTGACTTAATCTCTGAAGGTTCAGTTTTTTCTCATCTGCCAAAATGGAGATAATGCCATCTCTCATTTCAAGTTGCTGTAGGAATAAAATAATAAGTATGGCATCACGCTAGGCTCTCCAAACAAATTTTTCTCTTTCATTTCTAAGACATTTTCTATCTACCAAGTGAAATGAAAGTACATTCAATTATTTGATAAACACACATGGAACACCTTATATAATAGGCACTGTGCTGGAATTTGGAGATTGAACATGGTCATTGGCCACATTAGTCTGAGTCTCTGGCAAGGAAGGTAGATGTTAACTAATTAATGGGGCACAAATTACATCTACAAACTCTATGTATGCCAAAGGAAAAGCTCAGGATGTGTGGGCATCATTTGGATAGGGAAGGTTAATTTCGGAGTTGAGATGATTAGAATGAATAAGTAAAGAGTGGAGAGGAAAGGAGGAAGCGGCCCTTGCAGAGGTTGGCAAGCATACAGAAAGGTCTAGAGCTGAGAGAATTTGAGGAATTGTAAGGTATTTTTCGGAGAAGGCAATGGCAACCCACTCCAGTACTCTTGCCTGGAAAATCCCATAGACAGAGGAGCCTGGTAGGCTGCAGTCCATGGGATCTCGAAGAGTCGGACACGACTGAGCAACTTCACTTTCACTTTTCACTTTCATGCATTGGAGAAGGAAATGGCAACCCACTCCAGTGTTCTTGCCTGGAGAATCCCAGGGATGGGGTCGCACAGAGTCGGACACGACTGAAGCAATTTAGCAGTAAGGCATTTTTAGACCTCTAGGTTAGGAGATTCTCAGGCTTACATTAAGACCTCCAGGGAAAGATTTCACACACTTTCCCTTGGCAATCTACTCCAGGTGTTTTTTTGAGGGGAGAAGCCATATATTATAGGAAACTTGATATTAACGGTTTGTGGAATACAGGTCATGGTAACGTGGCAATATAATGGTTTTAATCATTAATTTGTACTTATTTTTATTGCATTTTTCCCCTTTCTGTTGAAAGAAGTAGTCGGATCCTAACATTACCTTACAGCACTGAAGGTCTTTGTTTCAAAGCATAATAAACATTTTCTGGGATATGAATTCTTAAAGACTGAACAACTTGAAGGGCCTACGGAAAGAAGGCAGAAGTAAAGGTGGAAAGAAGGGCAGGAGAGGGAGGAGAAAGAAAATGAGATGGAAGAATCTTACTACTATCTAAGATGAAATTTTCTGTCCTCACCAGAGAAGTTAAGTAGATTTAGTTCATTTTAAAGAAAATAGAAGAATGCAATGGTTCTTAATTTTCGGTGGGTAGAGTAAGAGTCACACATTCTACACACTACAGTGAGAAAGTCATTGTTTAAGTAAAAGGTTTTGGACATCCTCAACGTCTAGAACTTTCTCTAAAATGCACACAGTGGACCCTCTACTGAGCTGAAGTCAGCACCATCATAGGACCATGTTAGGAGACTTTGGAGATCTCTGGAGCTGAGAACTGTGGGCCAGGTCCTTCCCAGCCTGTTGCCCTCAGTCCTTCCTGGGCACGTCAAACCACAGCCTAGTCTTCACTGGGGTACGTGTCATGACTGGTCATTATCACAGAACTTGTGGATAACCCCCTGCAGTGTCCCCTTCGCACAATTCCTGTGCCTGAATGTCTGCTCTCTGAGATAAAACAACCCGTCTACCAATTCACTTTCTGTGTTCTCCTGTATAATAGTCAGGTTTCGCCACAGAAGTCTTAGGAAAACAGTTTATTGTACTCAGAGTTTTTGACAGGGTCACTAAAGGCCACACAGGGTCACAGGGGAAGTGCCAGAAATATGGGGACAGCTCAGATTGGAGACTTGATTGGGGTTTCTTCAGGAAAGGTCAGACAGGATGGACACAGTTTTAGGTGGTCCAGCTTGGATAATTTCCATGAACTCTAAGCTATGAGGTATAGTCATTACTGGTTATCTGGCCTTGAAAAGATTAAAGCAGATGAATATTGCCCCCTGAAGTATATGGGGCAATAGCTGAGTTGGGGCTGTGGAATGGTAAGCCCATCACAGACTGTTTCTAAGAATTGTCTAGCCCAATAAGGGGTAGTCTCTCCCTATCTGGATAAGTTTAAGAGATTAAAAAAAAAAATCATAATATACAGAAAATTTAAAATATATAGACAATGTAGTCACCATGCACACATAAAACTCACCTTATGCCAAAATTCACCTGACCTGTGTGAAACTCATTTTACTAGAGTTTTAAAATCAGGACTTTTTAGTTGTGTAAGATACTCTCTCACCGCTGCACCCCCATCCCCTCCCACTGGTGCTTTTGAAAGTCTTTGGACTCCAGTCGTCGTTACTTGTAAGATTTCTGACACAAGGTTTTTGTTTTCTCTCCAAAATTACTTTATTTTGATCCTGGCACTAAAACGAGAATAGAAAGCTTACTCAATTTCTTTTCTTCTGTGTTATGAAGAACAAAAATGAATTAGAAAAGGTGAATTAGAAAAGGTCAATTGTAGCTTTACTAAGTAATGAATTTCAAATAACCTAATAATAGTGTTTAAGAGGAAAAATTAGCCCAAAAATACACTTATTATATATAAGCAAAAATACACGATTACACCATTTTATACACATGCTCAGAGTTTCCTGACTTTGCTACCATTCCTTTTTCCTTGTGAGAAGGCTCTTCTGGATTTCTGGGATGATAGAGCCAATGCCAGGCTCCTTGACAGAGTACATTTGACTCTTACACAATGAGTTTGAACTACACGGGTCCACTTATGTGCATATTTGTTTGGTTGAATCCTCAGATACAGGAAAGTATAGACAGAGGGCCGGCTATAAATTATACTCAGATTTTCAGGGGGGTGGAAGGTCAGTGCCCCTAACCTCTGCTTTGTGCGAGGGTCAGCTGTATATAGTTCTTATCCACAGTAGAGCTGAAAATTGGAGGTCTTTCAGATAATTTCAGCATGTGGCCATGGATTTTCTAATTGTCTCTTCGTAAAGTGGAAAAGCAGGGGAAGATAAGCAGTAGAATATGAGAAAGAAAAATATACACAAATAGGTAAATTTTTATTTTTAATATTTTTAAGGAGAGAATCAAAATAAAATAAAGGATCAGAAAAATGTGTTCTTTTAATTATCATTCTTCACTTTGTTCTTCTGTCCTTTCACAGCCTCAGTCCTAAACTAATAAAAAAAAATGAAAATCGGTTTCATTAAGTAGACCACTTTCTTTGGACTCAATCTGAAGTATGAGCCAGCCAAGAGAGGATGAATCTTGCCTGTGATTAACTCACACTTCTGAAGTAGCCAGGCACCTGTGAGGATATCAGGCAGAGAGAAGATAATAATTGGGCTCTCATCTTTTATAATTATGTGTGTTTCAAGTGGATGTGAACAGTAGGGTTTGAGAGGGCTACATAAAAGGAGAAAATTCTGACATGAACACTTGAGTCATTAACTCAAGTATTCGAAAGGAAAGGGAGGTAAAATTTTAAACAATAGAAGACTTAAGAAACAGAGAAACAAACAGAAATAATTGTTTATTAACTTCACACCATACAGCATCTTCATCACACTGAAGAATAACCATAGTTATTGACTGGACACAGTGAGCTGGTTTTACCCCGTTGTGTACAGAAACCTGTGAAGTCTCAGGAAAAATTAACAATTTTTTTTCCTTTTTATATTTAATTTATCAAGTGAAATAACCAGTAATGAGAAGACTCTAATGTGCAATGTATGTGTACGTGGATCATGAAAGAACTTTAACAAAATAGCACATATAGATTTTTCCCTTTTATAATGTGAGCCTGTTCCCAGGAGTCTGTCCCTATGATGTTCTTATCTTTTAGCTTAGGGTGTCCACGTAGAATATAAGTGACTAGTTTTCTCCTTGATATTTTGTCTGTAATCAGAGCATAGTCCCAGCAAATGCATAGCAAGAAGTGAGGTTCAATTAGAGCTTTGGGGTTTCTACCCCTTATTAAAAAGGAAAAATTACTGTCTGCCTTCTCTATATAACCATCAGCTAGCACTTTTTCTATTTAAAAAATAAGCTTTCTATTTAATAAAGCAAGATTTTAAAAAGCAAGTAGGTATAGTTCCACCAGACTGTCATCTCCACGAGGACAAATGATTTGGTTTATTGGTGTATTTCCAGAAGTTAGGACAGATGCTAGCATACGTTATTAAAACAGCACATCATCAAGCATCTGCTGATAGAGTATAAATACATTTTTCCAACGTATCATTCACCAAACTTCCACTAGGGCTAGTTATCATTTAATCACATTGTACCCATGACTCTCAACCAGGCTTGGGTGGGATGGTTATGTCATCTCACCATGAATATCTGTTTCTAGACAGGAGCCCCTCTGAGGCATAACTACTGCCAGAACTGGTGCTAGAGTGGCACCGACACAGAAAAGCAAAGAGCGTTTGGTCTTTTGCTTCCTACAGATGGCTATTTCCTAGAGAAAGCGCTCTCCCCGCCTGCTTACAATCAGCCAGTTGGAGGAAAGGCCCTAATTATCCTCGCACTCAGACTCTATTTCCTCTTTTGGCTTAAGACCAAACAAAATGTGAAAGTAAAAAAAAAAAACCAAAAAATCAACAGGGCAATAATGCTCTTCCATGCAGAACACAATCAGAAAATTACTTTCTTTTCTAACAAATAGTGATATACACTCTCTTCTATTTGGTTAGAAGTTTGAGATTTCATATAATGCTTAGGTTTACAAAGAAAACCCTATAGGCATATTATATATTCTTTATTACAGCAAAAAGTCTTTTGAAGGGGACATGCTATACGTAGGTGCAAAATAATTTCTATAGCTAGAGTTTAATTTTCAACGAATTTAAATAGATATAAAGCATTTACTCTACTTGATATCATGTTCCTATCAGGGGTACTTTTCTCCTTTGAAATGAGAATTTTTTGTTTTTTCCCTCTTTCTAGCCTGCCTTATTATTTCCTCCACTAGTCAGTAATCCCCCCAACACACACAATTCCTTGACCTTTTTTGTCTTCTCTTCACATATTTTTCTCCTGCTATTCATTAATGTTCACAAGTTTCCACCTCCCTTCCCAAACAGACCTCACCGTCTTATACCATTCACCACTTCCCTTTTGAAAAAATAGAGAAGTTACGAAGGATGGTATGAAATTCCTAGTTTTCCATTTCCCTGAGCAACAGCTTCACTAAAGACACTTCTATCAGTAGAACAGATCTGTGCTGGCAAAGAAGATTAATATAAATTTTACATATTTCAGTTTCTGGAAAATCACAAAATTTTCATCATCTCTATTGAACTCAATACATAAAATACCTGAAATCCAAACTTCATAGCTAACAGCATAGTTTTCAGATTTATTATATTTTATGAATGTGATTACCAATTAGTAGGTGGAGAGGTATGTAGCTTGAGTAACAAGTCCATTCAAATATCTTAGAGTAAGAACTCAAGTAAAACTTATACACCTAGCATTGAACTTATGACACAGAGAATTCCCAATAAATATTTGGTAAATAGATGAATCAGTGAACTGAGGATGCAGTGTATCATTCTGGCTGAAGTGTAAAAGAGGAATTAGAGATCTGTCACGTTGGAATAAGTGTGATTAGGTAGAAGATTTTTAGTGATGCTAAGTGTGTAAGTGATGAGGTAGCAGAAATGGAGAACAGCAGCCAGATATATTTTAAAGATAGAGAGCAAGCAAAATCTCTAGGATTTGTTGCCTGAGAGGATGACAAAGACAAGCAATCCTGGGTACCAGCTGGTATTTCCCTAAAACTGAACATTTCAAAAAAGTTTATGAATAGTTCAGGGCACTCATGGACATTTATGAGTTTACAAGACCTCGAGAGACAAGTACTGACCTAAATTACTAAGTTGTCTCCCACCCTGAAGTGTCACTCACATGGTGACTGTGAGCTACCTCACATGTGAGCTACCTCACATGATGACTGTGAGCTACCTGAAGTGTCCCTCACATGGTGACTGTGAGCTACCTGAAGTGTCCCTCACATGGTGACTGTGAGCTACCTGAAGTGTCCCTCACATGATGACTGTGAGCTACCTCACATGTGAGCTACCTCACATGGTGACTGTGCGCTACCTGTCAGCACTCGTGCGCTCCCTGTGCTTCTTGATCATGTTAAATTAGCTGCTGTTCAGTCGCTAAGTTGTGTCTGACTCTTGCAACCCCATCGTCTGCCAGGATCATCTGTCCGTGGGATTTTCCAGGCAAGAATACTGGAGAGGTTGCCATTTCCTTCTCCAGGGGATCTTCTTGACCCAGGGATCGGACCCGGGTCTCCTGCCTTGACAGGCATATTCTTTACCGCTGAGCCACCTGGAAACCCTAGGTGTAGGCAAACCGATACCTAAGCCTGAAACGCCTCAAGGTTAAGAAATGAAACCCAATCACAAGCAGACAACTAGGCTTTCCCAAAGAAAGAATCCACTTCAGCTATCATGAGTCAAATGATTTTCTTGCTTTTCTTTCTCCTCTTCTCTGTAAGTCTTTCCTCATGTCAATTGGGGGGAAAAAAAAGTGCACAACTTGAGACTCGTGACTTAAGTTTTATTTGGGGCAAAATGAGGACTACAGCCCAGGAGACAGCATTTCAGATAGCTCCGAAAAACTGTCCCAAAGGGGAAGAGGGGGAAGGTCAGTGCTATATATGACTTTAGTGAAGGGGGGGCATGCGCAGTCAAGCACACATTTTTGCAGAGACTGGTTGATAGTCACGAGGAGCAGATGATGCCAAAAACTCAGCCTCTGTGTGCTGATGTTGAGCTGAATCTTGAAGACAGAATTTGGGATGAAATAGAAAAGAACAGCTTTATTGCCTTGCCAGGAAAGGGGGCCACCTGGCTCATGCCCCCAAAACTAAGCATTCCTTTCCAGAGTATTTGAAGAGTTTTAGAGCAGTGGTTCAAGGGCAGGGTTGTTGATAAGGATCAGAGTGTATGCAGGGCCTGCATGCCTTTAGTCTGGCCTCAGGTGATCTCCTGATGAGCTTCTGCCATTCTTGTTATTAAACTGTGACCTTCTCTCCAAAATGAAGAATACTTCATCAAATAGTTTCCATCTTCCATTTGCTGAAGGATTTAGTTCTGCAGAAGAACTCAAAGATATTGTTATGTATATCCCTTGAGGTGGAACTGGGATCCTGTCCTAAGGTTGCACTATCTTTCCTTGACTGCTCCTTTCTTGACTCTGCATTCCCTCCTTTCCCCGATTAGCAACTGTTTGAACCTACCCTTGAGGGACTCAGGAAGATCTTGGGGGCTGAAGCCTGTTCCCCACCATCAGAAAATGGGGACACAGAAAGGCTTCCATACCCAGGAGTCCCACAGGGTCATGATCAGTTTCCCAGATGTCATCACTAACGATTTTAGTGCTTTTCTAGGTGTGAGGAGATGCAAGAATAGAGCTCATAAAATCTCCTCCAGGAAGATTTATTCGAAGTCCTGTTCTGCTAGTTTGCTGTAGACAGAATAAAGTTGGGAGTTGGTGATGGACAGGGAAGCCTGGCGTGCTACAGTCCATGGCGTCACAAAGAGTCAGACACGACTGAATGACTGAACTGAACTGAACTGAATAAAGGGACAAAGTAAGTGATTAAATAGTTAATTCCACTAGGAGATTGTGAGTCGAAAAAAAAATATCGGAGACTCCTGTACATTAATGATTACTGAAGAAAGCGGGTTTGCTTAACCACAAGACCAAGCAAGCTTTCTTACCAACAAAGCCATTCAACAGAAGCACAAGACATGCCCCCAGATAATAAGACAGTGGTGGCATGAGCCCCGTATCCTGCCCAGAGAACTCAGTAAGTTGGGATGTACTCTCTGAACACTTAGAAAACATTAATTTGTGGACCTATCTTGACCATGTAAGAATAATAAAACTCTCCTGCCCAACCTGGAAGAGGAGCTGCTGATGGAAGCATGATGTCTACTCAAGAAAGATGAAGTTCTTCTCCCCCTTCCCATTTTTCCTTTGATTATAAAACTGTAGCCTAGTAAGTTCTCAGGGTACAGCATCCTCTAGCCTGCCCACTTGTAAGCCTCATAAGAATCCTATCCTAATAAATCACTTCTTATCACTTTGCTCTCACTGAATTCTTCTCTACACTGAGACATAAAGGGCCAGAGTTATTCAGAGCCCACCAAAATACAACCTAACAGTTTTGTTTTTTCCCAGATCACAGAGTGCCTTATCCTGATCTCACCCTGAATACTTGTTCGGGTGTAGAAGGTTGGCGGTTGCAGCAGCTCATGACTTAATCCTTACAGAGATTATTGTAAATTATTGTAGATTATTGCCAATTTGTAGTTGGCACCTAGCTCCTGGGGTGGCACCCCCCTAAACAATTCTGATTAGTGCTGCATGACTTGAATTGGTTTTTGTTCAAATATACTCTTAAAATTGTTAACATGCCTCAACTGCACGCTCCCATTTGATCTGCCACACTTTGCAGTAAAGATTTCTTCTGTTCATTGAATTCAAAGTACTTTTTATTTGGTTCTTATAATATTATTGACTCCTAGCTTGGCCATTTCTTCCTAGCATGTTCCCAGAATTTTCACTGTTACGTCACAGCCCTCCTTTGATTCCACCTTCAGTGATGGACAGGGCACATACCAGCCTAAGAAAGTAAGAGGTCAAGAGACTATTTGTAATTTGCTTGTATGGGTTTTTCCTGGAATCCATTTATTCTCAAGTATGCTCAGTTAAAAACAGACTATTTCCAAGCTTCCTTCCTTTTTCTTTTTCTTCCTCCTTCAGGATCGCTGACCTAGATTCCCCCCACCAGATGTGTTCACCTGGATCTCAGATTAAAGGGAAGAATGTTCACTCCCTGCTCCCATTTGTGCCTCAGGTCACAATCTGGAGAATTCCTCTACAGAGAGAAAGGTTGGAAAACATATTTCTAATTCTTAGGAGGAGGTAATTAAATAACTTCCTTTTATGATACTGTCTTTGTTCTCTTCCTGAAAGGAAAGAGCATCCCCTCTATCACTTTAAACAGGGCAAACTAGTATTTCTAACCCTCCTCCCAAAGTTAATTAACATGTAAATACTTGTCGGTAAAAGGTAACACTTCAGCAATTAGCATATAAATGGGCCAGGGACAATGTTCTGCCATAAAGAGACAGCTTGGACGATTTTGCCAAATGTATTTGGAAAGAAAAAAATAAAATAAAATAAAGCCTTCATCATTTCCATGCAAACAGTTATGAAATAGAATGTCAGCCAGAGCCTGGGGTAAAGGGAGAACTATCCTGCTTGGATAGAATGAGGTGAAGTTTGCATACTCAACTCGGTTTTATGTACATGTTTACTCAAAAAAACATAGGTGGAAAGTGACTAATTGTTTATGTCCAGGAAACACATCATGTTTGTTTGATTTTAATGGATAACATCAGTGAAGGAAACAGAAAGCCATGGGTGGGAAAAGGATTTAAGGGCTAATTTTTCCGTGTTGGACGTAATGATGAGTATACTCAGGAAACCGCTCATGCAGGGGCTGCTTCCACTCAGCCCTGAATTTGTGTTTCAAATGAGGTAATTGTGCACCTAATGATGCATTTGCACAAGCAATTACCTGATTGGCATATGCCAGGTGAGCTTTTGAGAAATAATAGGGCAAATGCACTTTTGCTTGGCACCCATGGCCCCTTAGTCTGTAAAAGTAAAATAATAATTATAATCATATTTGTGATGTTCTTAGTGGAATCATATGTGAAGGGGACATTCATGCTAGTGAAAGATAAGTCATTAACCCAAGAAGAAAATAAACTTTCTGACCACACTAGCAAAGATACCAGCTATTCTATATTTATTATTAAAGATAAAACATATCCTAATTCAAGAGGAAAGTCTAGGATTTGTTATCGGGAAATCTGGATTGGAACTGTAGCTATGTCAATTCCAGATACCCAGATTTAGACAGATTACTTACAAACACAGAATCGAAATTGAGAACAGCTTTGTTCATGTGTAAACTGAATCTGAGAATTTTTTGCATCTTGTATTACTAGTGCTGGCATTAAGTACATTGGGTTAAAGCCCGTTACAGGTCAAGGTGAACCCTAGTGGGACTTTTCATCTGTTACTGTTGGTTGGTTCAACATGTGACCCTCCTCCAATGGGGGTGCTGACCACTGGGGCCCTGCCTCTCTCACAACCAGGTAACAGGTGACTCAACTCAATTGAAGTCATCCTGGACACAGCCACCCTTGGAACCAGTTTCCCTGATTTCCTGCAGATCTATTAAAGTCCCTCAAGCTAATCCAAGGTTCAACAGTTGGGTCAAAACCAGATTAGTCGTCTATTATTGAAGAGTGAGTACATTTTCAGGGTACTTAAGCCTAGGAGGTATGATTCCCACAGGACAATGCGAAGGATCTGCACATTAGTTTCAACCATCTCAAAGCTGACCTTTTCTTCCCTGCACCCTAGAAAGTCAAGCATTCCAGGAGAACTTTCTGGGCTGAAAGAAATGTCCTATAGTCTTCACTATCCGATATGGTAGTCACTAACTACACGTAACTTGAAGTATAGTTGTTTGCTCACCTAATTGACATGAACTATTAAGGAATTGGGCTTCCCTGGTGGCTCAGATGGTAAAGAATCCGCCTGCAATGCAGGAAATCCATATTCGATCCCTGAATCAGGAAGATCCCTTGGAGAAAGGAATGGCAACCTAGTATTCCTGCCTGGAAAATCCAATGGACAGAGGAGCTTGGTGGGCTACAGTCCATAGGGTTGCAAAGAGTCCAATGCAACTGAGCACACATTAAGGAATCAGAGTCTGTGCCCTAACCAAGCACCTAAAGTCCTTAACAAATTGTTCCTAAATTGACTGGGCTTTGAAAACATAGACGAATATATTACTAGTAGTAATAACAATATTATAGTAACAACAACAGTTAATCATTTATTGCCTTAGGCACTCATCTAAGAATTTTGTATGCTTTATGTAATTTATTCCTTGTGAATCCTTATGCCATGGTTGTTATTATTGTCCCCATCTGATTTATTGAAGAATTGACACTTAGGAAGTCTGCATAACTTGTCCATGGTTATAGCAAGAACATGTGGCAGAACTGAGGTTCAAACCAGATGGGCCAGACTCCAGGGCCAACTGCCCTAACCACTGTGTGATGTGGTTTTGTACCACTTCAAGGTAAGAATGTTCTAGAAAGATGATAGAATTTCTTGGACTTCATAAGAGAACAGAAGTTTCCACACTAGACAACCTCTCCACCAATGGATTAATATGAGTGAGTCTGGAAAACTGATTCCTGGGCAATTTAAGGGAATACTGGGACAAAGGAATGTCTGGGTCAACCTTTCTCCAAGGCACACAGTCGAAGAATGATCTTACTTCTTCTTAAAAGGCTGGAATGGAATAAACCACATGAGTCTAGATTATTGGAAAGGCTAATTTCCCAGAATGAATATAGTCTGGACTTACAGGAGCACGTTTATGCTGTGGTCACTGTAGGCTGAGGGCCC
This sequence comes from Bison bison bison, assembly GCF_000754665.1. Taxonomy (NCBI): domain Eukaryota; kingdom Metazoa; phylum Chordata; class Mammalia; order Artiodactyla; family Bovidae; genus Bison; species Bison bison. The sequence goes on along the minus strand of NW_011494274.1, from coordinate 5,018,966 downwards.
ACGGCCCATCAAATTCCCTGACAGCCTCCTGACTCTCTTCCTTCTATGAGTCTCACTGTGCTGGCTGTGTCAGCCTGGGCTTTTGTGAATGATTTACAGTACCAGTTGAGATTGCCATTCTTCCGGAAGAAAGATTGCCATTCTTACTTATTCACTCATATAAACTGGCGAGGTTGACTTAGAACTGAAAAATGGTAATCTGATCCAAAGTAAAAATATTCATAACTCTGGTTTCCAGAACAGGTATGTGAAATAGAGGTCATACGTGAGAGGTGGGGGAGCAGGAGATGGCACCTTCCTCTGACGTTGCAAACAACTTTAGCATTGTGTGTGTGTACATGAGCACATGCGCATACAGCATTGTGTGTGTGTACATGTGCGCACGTGTGCATACAGCATTGTGTGTGTACATGCGTGCGCGTGCACATACAGTATTGTGTGTGTGTACATGTGCGCACGTGCGCATACAGCATTGTGTGTGTACATGTGCGCGCACGTGCTCATACAGCATTGTGTGTGTACATGCGCATGTGCGCATACAGCATTGTGTGCGTACATGTGCGCGCATGTGCGCATACAGCATTGTGTGTGTGTACATGCGCGCATGTGCACATACAGCATTGTGTGTGTACATGCGCGCGCGTGCACATACAGTATTGTGTGTGTGTGTACATGCGTGCGCGTGTGCATACAGCATTGTGTGTGTACATGTGCGCACGTGCACATACAGCATTGTGTGTGTGTACATGCACGCACGTGTGCATACAGCATTGTGTGTGTGTACATGCGCACATGCACACACATGTATGCACCTACAATTCAAGCCCATCAGTGTTCACTGTGCTGCCCTGTACCTCCCTCTCTGCCTATTAAACTTCTGGCAAGTGGTCCTTGCATGTATTCTTCCTGGAACCTAGTCATACTATAGTTATTGAAAATGTTTAGAACTGTTTTTTTTAATGTTAATGAAACCTTCCATAGATTTGGGGAAAAAATTTAATGTAAAATATAGCAGAAATAAGGATATTGGTGACAACTAAAAATACTAACTTCCTGGATGATAGTTCTACATACCGGGACATGATCATATCCAATTAAGCTGCGCTCTATTCAGTAATCACTGTGTAATGGGATAGACTCACAGAGTAACAGGATTTGTTTAAGGCAAGGATAGAGGAGCTTAACAGACATTAGGTATCTCGGCTGCTTTAAGGGTAAAAAGGACCGATTGATGCAAAATCACTTGGAAGAAACAGAGAAAAATGAAAACATTCTTAAAGGTTAGATGTATGGTTGCTCTGAAAAGTCTTAGTGGACATTCACAAACTTTGTTGCCCAGTAATTTTCATCGCAAACTTAAAAGTAGAATTGAAAACAGAAAGCTCTCAATACGAAAACACTCACCCTTAAACTTTTTTGTAAGATCCCTGACCCCAGCTGATCAAAGTTTGGTCTGGAAAAGCCAGGACAAGATCTCAGAAGGTCACGATGGCCCCCGAACACACTATTTGGCTTCTCAGATAGAGAACTTTCAAAAGGAACTGTGAATGCTTTGTCACGCTTGAACTAGATATTAGTTGGCTAAGCTGAGAATCAAATATAGGGAATTAGTTGCCATTAAAAGAACGCTTCAGGCAGTTCATTTCTCATCAGCCAAGCTGTGCAGGCCTCCTGCTGTGGACAGTGAACATTAGCTTACTAAATACTTCAGCTCATCAGACACTGCATTACTCATGGATGGGCCTGAATTTTGGTGATGGGGAGAGGGGAAAGGAAATAACAATTAAAAAGCATAACTACTGGCATTTATCTGGGTAGAGATTAATGCTCTATGATATTAGAAAAAAACAATAAGAATTACTATACATTGACATGTACAGATATTCACAATTTATTTTTAAGAGGGAAATAAACTGGTTAGAAAGCCATTTTTATATGATTTTATTTTTGGTTAAAAAGTGTGTGTGTGTGTGTATGCCTGTGCCTGTGTAGGGTTATGTGTGATTTTAACTGGGAAAAATTTTTCTAAAATGACAAAATTTTTACAAGTGTGATTTGGTGGAGGGGGCATATAAAGGAAAGCTCTTTATTATTTGTTTATTCATCTGTATTTTCAATAATTTCACACTTCAATTATTATGCTTTTATAATAAACACCTATGATTTATGACATAAGAAAATTATAAACATTAAACAAAAGATCATGTCTTTCTCTCCTTTTTGAAACAGGGAGCCTTTCAAATACATGAAGGGGAAAATTCCAAAGTGAGTATAAATGAATTGTGAATAGAAAATACCATATATCATGGGGCTCCTCCTGTTCTACCAGCTCTAGAATTGTATTGTATAGTCCTGCCTTAAGACTGGACATCCAGAGTCACCTGACATTCTCCCTGACCTTTCTACAACCTCAAAGTTTGCACAGACTCCCCTTTGTTTTCCCTATGTGGAAAAAAAATTTTTATATTTTTAGTGCAAAATAGTGCAATCTGTATACTCAGAAGTTTGGGTCAGAAGCTCTTGATGTGAACCATGGTTTCACTGGATAATAGCTACGTGACATTGAACAAGCCACTTAAAATTTCTGAATTTCAGATCCTTTATCTGTAAAATGAAATGGTAAAATCTACCTCACACAGTAACCTTCAGGATTAAATTAGATAATGTATGTAAAGCCCCAAAGGGAGTTAATCTCTGAGTTTTGGTTATTCTTACTTTACCATTTGTCATGCAGTCATGTCAAAATAAAGACTATGGATAGGAAAATGGGCCATGATGGTGGAGTTTAACATAAGGTTTAGAAAGTGTAGGCAACCCCCAGACTTAGCAAAGTGGAGGTATGGTAGGAGTCTCTAAACATGCAGGTTGTAACTGGAGGATTGCCCATGAATTGCAGATCCATTTCTGCAAGATGCTTAAACCCCTACATACTGAGAAAGAGCCTACCCAGAAGTACAAAGCTTCTGAACCCTTAGCTATATGATCTTGAAAAATGTCTCCAAGATTCCAAGTCCACTCTCTCTTCTCTAAAATGAGGATGTCATCTACTTTGTTTCAGAGTTGTTGTGGGACTCAAAAACTCTTTGTAAGGTGAAAAATTCAACCTTTTTTTTTCCAGCGATGTACTGGTAAAGAATTGCCCGTCAATGCAGGAGCCGCAGGAGATGGGTTCAGTCTCTGAGTCAGGAAGAATCCATGGAGGAGGGCATGGCAGCCCACTCCAATATTCTTGCCTAAAGGATCCCATGGACAGAGGAGCCTGGTGGGCTACAGTCCATAGCATTGAAAAGAGTAGGACACACTTGAAGCGACTTTCAGTTCAGTTCAGTTCAGTCGCTCAGTTGTGACCCCATGAATCTCAGCAAGCCAGGCCTCCCTGTCCATCACCAACTCCTGGAGCTCACTCAAACTCGTGTCCAATCGAGTTGGTGAGGCCATCTAGCCATCCCACCCTCTGTCGTCCCCTTCTCCTCCTGCCCCCAATCCCTCCCAGCAATGACTCTAACCTCTTTTCCAATGAGTCAACTCTTCACATGAGGTGGCCAAAGTACTGGAGTTTCAGCTTTAGCATCAATCCTTCCAATGAACACCCAGGATTGATTTCCTTTAAAACAGACTGGTTGGATCTCCTTGCAGTCCAAGGGACTCTCAACAGTCTTCGCCAACACCACAGTTCAAAAGCATCAATTCCTCCGTGCTCAGCTTTCTTTGGAGAAGGCAATGGCACCCCACTCCAATACTCTTGCCTGGAAAATCCCATGGGCGGAGGAGCCTGGTAGGCTGCAGTCCACGGGGTCGCTAGCAATCGGAGATGACTGAGTGACTTCACTTTCACTTTTCACTTTCATGCATTGGAGAAGGAAATGGCAACCCACTCCAGTGTTCTTGCCTGGAGAATCCCAGGGACGGGGGAGCCTGGTGGGCTGCTGTCTATGGGGTCACACAGAGTCAGACACAACTGAAGTGACTTAGCAGCAGTAGCAGCAGCTTTCTTCACAGTCCAACTCTCACATCCATACATGACCACTGGAAAAACCATAGCCTTGACCAAAACCATAGCCTTTGTTGGCAAAGTAATGTAGTGCAACAGAAACCCTAATCAGCAAAATGTACATCAAGAGAAGAATCTCTTCTAGAATCAAGTACAAAAACAAACCTGGGTTCCAGGAATTCTTCATTAGGTGGCCAACTCATTTCAGTTTGCCTGGAACTTTCTTGAGTTTAGCACTGAAAGTCCACTGACCTGGGAAACTGCTCAGTGCAGGCTGTTCCCGTCCCTCATGGCTGTGTCCCTTTGAGTGTCTGCTTCATTTTCTCCCACTGCGGACCAGCTTCCTCCATGTCTCTGGCCACATGGTTAGAACTAAAGTTAGAAGCAGGTTCCAATCTCTACTCTTTCTTTATATGTAGTTTGTTTATTTTTAATTGAAGGATGATTGCTTTACAATATTGGATTGATTTCTGCCATACATCAACATGAATTAGTCATAGGTATACATAGGTCCCCTCCCTCTGGAACCTCCCTCCCACGTCCCACCCCTCTAGGTTGTTACAAAGCCCTGGCTTGAGTTCCCTGAGTCATACAGCAAATTCCCATTGGCTACCAATTTTACACGTGGTAGTGTATGTGCTTCCATGCTTACTCTCTCCATTCAATCTCTGCATTTGCTATAGCATGGGCAATTTCATTTCTTATTGCCCGTGATGTACTATAGTTTACTCCAATTTTAAAAGTCTCATATTTTGCACTCAGAAAGTAATCAAAATGATATATCCAACATCTCTAATTTTATAAGGAAAAACCTGCTTAAGGAGGTACTATACTGGATGAATTTAGCGCACTCCTGAGATTATATACTTTCAGATGAAACTGTTTAGACATCTGCTTTGAGAAGTCATGGAATGTAGGAAGGGTCCCTGTTTCTAAGGAACTTTCATTAAAATCTGCACCCCCACCTGGTGTCAAGTTCTATGAAAACAGCAACCTGGCTATTATGCTTGCCATATTGATGCTAGTGTAGGTGACCAAGAGGATGAGCATTGGAGGTAAATTAAAATGAAAACCTGAAAGTTAAGGGTTGAGATGTGTGTTGCATGGTCTATAGGATAGAAACTCAGAGAAGCAAAGGAAGCATTGAAGTGTATCGGGCTTGGTAAAGATTTTGGAATGGATGCAAATAGATCTGCAATGAGATGGGGAAGCCAGTTTCTTTATTGACTTCCTCATTTGGTTCCTGACTCACAGCAGTAAACAACCAGCATAGTTCATGTACCACCAGAAAACTAAGCTCACAGCCCAGCTTCTATGGATCAGGGGAATGACTTTCATATCTTGACAGGTCACACAGCATTTCCTTCTCTTTGAAAATTACTTATACTCTGCAAGGATGTAGATACAGAGCAAGATCAGATGTTAGAGCTACTGACAGTTCTCTTCTTGATCAACCCCAAGTTCCTTCTGTCTCAATGGATTGTTTTTAAAAGCATGTAGATTTTGTGAGTGTTTTTTCTGCTATATGATTAAACACTGTGGAAAAAAATAACTAGCCTGAATCTCATTTTCATTTGCTTTTTAACCTTTCTTTCCATTTCCTCAGTCTCTTCTTTTCCAGCTGCCCAGCTCCACCTCATTCTTTTTTTAAATTGAAGTATAGTTGATTCCACATAGGAAAAGGAGTACGTCAAGGCTGTATATTGTCACCCTGCTTATTTAACTTCTATGCAGAGTACATCATGAGAAACGCTGGACTGGAAGAAACACAAGCTGGAATCAAGATTGCCGGGAGGAATATCAATAACCTCAGATATGCAGATGACACCACCCTTATGGCAGAAAGTGAAGAGGAACTAAAAAGCCTCTTGATGGAGGTGAAAGTGGAGAGTGAAAAAGTTGGCTTAAAGCTCAACATTCACAAAACGAGATCATGGCATCCGGTCCCATCACTTCATGGGAAATAGATGGGGAAACAGTGGAAACAGTGTCAGACTTTCTTTTTTGGGGCTCCCAAATCACTGCAGATGGTGACTGCAGCCATGAAATGAAAAGACGCTTACTCCTTGGAAGGAAAGTTATGACCAACCTAGATAGCGTATTCAAAAGCAGAGACATTACTTTGCCAACAAAGGTCCGTCTAGTCAAGGCTATGGTTTTTCCTGTGGTCATGTATGGATGTGAGAGTTGGACTGTGAAGAAGGCTGAGCACCGAAGAATTGATGCGTTTGAACTGTGGTGTTGGAGAAGACTCTTGAGACTCCCTTGGACTGCAAGGAGATCCAACCAGTCCATTTTGAAGAAGATCAGCCCTGGGATTTCTTTGGAAGGAATGATGCTAAAGCTGAAACTCCAGTACTTTGGCCACCTCATGTGAAGAGTTGACTCATTGGAAAAGGCTCTGATGCTGGG
>NW_011494274.1:5000355-5012463 GCF_000754665.1 Bison bison bison | reverse complement strand
TCCAGTACTTTGGCCACCTCATGTGAAGAGTTGACTCATTGGAAAAGGCTCTGATGCTGGGAGGGATTGGGGGCAAGAGGAGAAGGGGATGACAGAGGATGAGATGGCTGGATGGCATCACTGACTCGATGGATGTGAGTCTGAGTGAACTCCAGGAGTTGGTGATGGACAGGGAGGCCTGGCATGCTGTGATTCATGGGGTCGAAAAGAGTCGGACACGACTGAGCTACTGATCTGATCTGATCTGATAGTTGATTTATAATACAATGTTGTATCAATTGATCCAGCTACACACACACACACACACATACAGTCTTTTATACTATTTTCCATTATGGTTTATCATAGAATACTGAATATTCTCTGTGCTCTACAGAAAGATTTTGCTGTTTATCCTCCCTTTTTCTTGCACATAGATTTCCATCGGATGCTTCCACTCTGGCAGTCAGCTATGGGCCTTAATCGACACATCATTAAATACACTCAGGCATCATTTGAACTGGAACAAGAATAAACTCCAAGCAAAGGGCTCAAGTCAGCCTTCCAGATTTCTGTGTCAGAGAGCCCTCTCAGAGGAGTGGAATCATTTTTTTCCCATTGCCTTTCTCCAGCATTTCAGGGATTCTAAACAAGCCAGGTTGGAATAAGATCTCCATGATGCTTCTTCACCACTTGCATTTCATAGTGGTGACTGCCTAACAGTTTATATTGAACTCATTTGGTCTGACAGCTCTGTTATTATAGATGAGCACCCCAGATCGTGAGAGGGTCACTTAGTCCAATATTGGTTTCATTTGGGTATTCTCATTTTGATCAGCATTGTTTACTGAGCAAGCTCTGTTAAACCTCCCCCTGCATTGACTACCTGCAGGGAGAAGGGAACAGGCTCAGTTTCCTGGTTCCAAGAAAAATTCAGCAAGCTGAGGGGCAAATTATCCCCAAACTCCACATCACCTATGTAAACAGTTGTCATAGGTGTCTAGGAAAGAGAAGCCTTATTGTTTGTCCTGCTCGATTTTTCTGGAGCTAAGAAGACAATTGCTTCCTTGCAAACATGGGCAGATTAAATATACTACATTCTGTCCTTTTGCCATCTGCTTCTTGCTTATTTTATTTTAAGCTGCATGACTAAACTTTATTATCTGACAATGAAGGTGGGCTCTGTCGTTGCTGTGCTCAACTCCTAGAGGCTTGGAATGAATGCCAAGTTGCAGGGCTGATCTGCAAAGGGTGAGTCAGAAATCAATTGGCCACTGTGCAATTATCACTCGCTGTGTCAAATACTGAGACATTAGCATTCTAAGATTCCTTCTGGCAAGATTCACAGCAGGAGGGAGGCAGTGAACAGCAGCAACAAAAACCTTGTTTTGTTTTATTCCTCTAAATATCTGTATTTACATAATATCCCTCTTTGTGCATGCCTCCAAGTAATGCAAGGAAGAATCTGTTCAGCAGCTCTGTCTCTCTAAACTTTTCCTGAAGTTTTTGTGGTTTCCAGTCTTATCTTTCTTATTTCCCCAAATATCTTAGTCTTCCATCATTGGAAGGAAGTGGAGCACTCCTTAGGAACTTCTGACTATTCCTTTCTACCCCCATTTATTCTGGTTTCTTCCTCATTTAATCTGACTTCTATAACTGAGATTACAATGAGGTGAGAAAGTCACTCTTCGCAGATAGAAAAGTTAAGGGAACACCAAAAAACTCAGCAACCTATATAAATAATGTTTCAGTACAATATTATTTTCAAGCATGTTTCTAATTAAACTTTTCTTAAAATTTTGAGATACAGTTTCATAAGCAGCTATATAAAATAATATAAAGAAATTTCCCTACTGCTGCCCTTTACTCAATTTCCCCCAGTGGTAACATCTTGCAAAACTATAGTATGTGTCACAGCCAGGATACTGACACCAGTATAGTCAAAATATAGAGCATTTCCATCATGACAAGGGTCTCATGTGGCCCTTTTATAGTCATGTCCGCTTTTCTCCCATTCCTGCCCCCCTTTAGTCCTAGGCAATTGCTAATGTCTTCTCCAATTTCATAATTTTGCCATTTAGAGAATGTCAGATCAACACAGTCAAACAGTATATGACTTTCGGGGATTTCCTTTTCACTGAGTGTAATTATTCAGAGATCACCAGGCTGTCGCAGGCATTGATAGCTTGTTCCTTTTTACCGCTGAGGAACAAGCCGTGGCGTGGGTGATCACAGTTGCTTATGCATTCACTCACTCGAGGGTCCTCTGGCTTGTTTCCACTTTGGAAACCAATGAAGCACCTGTGAAACATCATGTACAGATTTTTGTGTGAACATAGTTTTTCTTTCAAGGGACGAATGGGCAAGGGTGCAATGGCTGGGTCATATGGTGGTTGCATGTTTAGGTCTCTAAGAAACTGCTAATAACAAACTGTTTTCCAGAATGGCCGTACCATTTTACATCCCGTAAGCAATGTATGAGTGATCCGTTTTCTCCCTGTCTCCTAGCATTTGTCCTTGTCACTATTTTTCATTTCAGCCATTCTGACAGGTGAAGTGGTTTTAGTTTGCATTCTCTAAACCCCAACAATTTTATCATCTTTTCATTGCTTACTTGCTATCTGTATATCCTCTTCAAAAAACTTTTCTTCATGACTTTTGTCCATTTCCTAATAGGATTTTTTTTTTTTACTGTTGATTTGAGTTCTTTATATATTCTAGAAGCTTGCCCTTCATTGGATATGTGTTTTGCAAATATTCTGCCCCCACTCGCCCCACCCCTGCCAAATTCTGTAGCACGTTTTTTTAATCCTCCTCACAGGGTCTTAAAAGAGTAACAGTTATAGATTCTGATGAATGGATTAATTCCAATGTATTGATAATTTTCAGTTTTAAATTGTCCTTTTAGTGTCAAGTCTAAGAACACTTTGTCTAGTCTCAGATTCCAAAGATTTCTCCTATGTTTTCTTATTAAAGTCTTATCGTTTTATGTTTTATATTTAATTCCATTTTGAGTTGTTTTGTTGCATGAGAAGTAAAATTTAGGTTGAGGTTCGTTTTTTTGCTTGTGATGTTTAATCTCTCTAGCACTATGTATAGAAAAGGCAATATTTCCTGCCTTGAATTCTATTGCACCCTTGTCAAAAATCAATTAAGCATATTTAGTTTGTCTGTTTATGGGTTCTTAATTCTGGTCGATTGATCTTTACGTCTATTCCTCCATCAATACCACACAATCAAAAAAAAAAAAATCCATGATGAACAAAATATCAAAATTGTAGATGACACAGAATCAGGAACAGTGCTGTGCTCAGCCATACTAGAGCCTGAGGCAAAAGAAAAATCAATAATAGTGATCCTTCTGGTGATTTCCAGTCATCAATATGAACAACTGTCCACTTGCACATTTGCTAGTGTCAACACACCACGTATTTGTATGTAGGTTGGAAAATAATTCATTTCTTATCCAAGCAATTCCCAAAAGACATAACAAAGATGAATACCAATAAAGTTAACTGTAAAACTTATTTCCAAAAAAATAATAAAAATAAAAAATAAATAAAACTTATTTCCAAACATCTGAATAATTTTTAATTTAATATCTGTCAAAGTTTTCATCTAAATGTGTAGCACTGTAAGATGTAGCTAACAAGAACTATGCAATACAAAAAGTTTCCTAGAAGGGAGCACTTTTCACTATTACAGATGTTCTGTGCAATTTATGATGTGTATTCCTTAAGAAGGGCTTCCCAGGTGCCTCAGTGGTAAAGAATTCATCTGCCAGTTCAGGAGATGCGGGTTCAATCCCTGGGTCTGGAAGATCCCCAGAGTAGATAGAGAAACCCACTCCAGTATTCTTGCCTGTAAAAATCCATGAACACTGGAGCCTGGGGGCTACAGCCCATGGGGTCATAAAAAGTCAAACACAGCTCAGCGACTGAGTACATATGCACTCATTCCTTAAGGAAGGGGAGAAAACAGTTGCACAGATCTTGTGCATAAGGTAAGTAAACAACAAATCATAGTGACTAATACACAGTGGTAATACAGGGCTTCCCGGGTGGCTCAGACGGCAAAGAATCTGCCTGCAATCCAGGAGACCCAGGTTCGATCCCTGGATTGGGAAGATCCCCTGGAGAAGGGAATGGCAACCCACTCCAGTATTCTTGCCTGGAGAATTCCAAGAACAGAGGAGCCTGATGGGCTATAGTCCACGGGGTTGCAAGGAGTCGGACATGACTGAGCAACTAACACTTTCACTTTTTCTAGTAATATAATATGATGAGAATGAATTGGATATCAACCAATATTTTTTTTTTTTTACAATTCTGAAAATGTCTTTGTAAGTAAGGGTGAAATTAAAATTACTTAACACCTATGTTATGGACATCAGCAAATCATAAAGGATGTTAGCTTTAAATAACAGGTAGGCCTGTTCTGGGATGCATCAGCCCAAAATCTGCCCTACCTTAAAGGGTGTGTAATTCAGATATGATGGTAAGAGGGACCTTTTGCTTTTACATTCCGCACATAAAATCTTCAGTTACTTGATGAAATTTTTTATTTTGATATTCATCGGATTCATTTTGGAGAAGGCAATGGCACCCCACTCCAGTACCCTTGCCTGGAAAATCCCATGGACGGAGGGAGGAGCCTGGTAGGCTGCAATCCATGGGGTCGCTAAGAGTAGGACACAACTGAGCGACTTCACTTTCACTTTTCGCTTTCATGCATTGGAGAAGGAAATGGCAACCCACTCCAGTGTTCTTGCCTGGAGAATCCCAGGGACGGGGGAGCCTGGTGGGCTGCCATCTATGGGGTCACACAGAGTCGGACACGACTGAAGTGACTTAGCAGCAGATTCATTTAAAATATCTTAGCAAATATTTGTTGATTGCCATGTTCAAGATGCTCAGATGTATGCAATTAATTGATAACTATATTCTTTATATACTTTGATAGACATTTCTGAGTGGCAGACAAATGTAAAGAAACCTTTTTTTGTTTGTTTTGTTTTTTGCTTTAAAATCAGTATACATTACTGTAATAACTATTGTTTTTATATAATTTGGATAATCGAGGTGTTAATTTAGACCCCCAAGGGATAAATGTATCAGGAAAATTCAGTGAATTCTCTTAATAATCCTGAGTGGTATTGGCATACCCTTTCTACGGAGAGGAAAACTGATGGCCTTGAAAGTGGTAGAGTTTGAACCAAAACCCACATACTCTGACTGCTGATCCTATCCCCTTCATCGTATATGTGAAGAAATTCTCTGCAAGTGACAAAGCTTTATATGAATTATAGATATTTTTATTCCTATTAGAAAAGAATATTCTTCTATATATACGAAAATGACTGTGGAAGGTGGCTTACAAATTGGCTTTGAGTAGACCCTCAATGCGAAAAGACAAGTAACTGATTGAGAGTTGGTTTTGCTTTATTGTTCATTAATGTCCAAATCCTTGTTAGTCCCCAGGCAGAGACACATACTTCATTTCTCACATGCTGGGTTTTAAAATTGTTTTTATTATTTGAAGAGTGAGTTACCTAAACCAACCAGCTCTGTTGATGGGTTCATTTTGTAAAACAACAAGTGCCTTGCCCAGGTAGGCCACTCTATTAGTCCAACATCATTCAAATCCTTTCAGGCTATATGTGACGCCTTGGTTGCTGCTACTGCTGCTAAGGCGCTTCAGTCGTGTCCAACTCTGTGTGACCCCATAGACGGCAGCCCACCAGGCTCCGCCCTCCCTGGGATTCTCCAGGCAAGAACACTGGAGTGGGTTGCCATTTCCTTCTCCAATGCAGGAAAAGTGAAAAGTGAAAGTGAAGTTGCTCAGTCGTATCCGACTCTATGCGACCCCATAGACAGCAGCCTACCAGGCTCCTCTGTCCATGGGATTTTCCAGGCAAGAGTACTGGAGTGGGGTGCCATTGCCTTCTCCTTGGTTGAAGACCTTGTATTTTAGTTATATTTGAACCACAAGAACCAGACACATAATTGGTGTTCTGGAAAGATGTTTGCCTTCATTTGCTGAACATCTTACTTTCTATAATATCCTTAAGGCTGTACAATATATATTTAAAAAATCACAGGAGTCTTAACATTGATGAGTTAGAAAATGCCCTGCCATTTTCCTTCTCTGGCCCCCCACCTTTGACCTTCCACCTCCTGCTGGTGTTCTACTCGTTATGGTCCCGGATGCGTGTCTGCTTCATGAAGTGTCAGAAATAGCTCAGTGAGTGCCACTGTAAAAAAGAAGAAAACATAAAGCCTACCATTTCTCAATATTTACTGAAGTGACAACCGAGTAATGTTTTGGGGGGTCGAGCTGGGGAGAGAACTACATGAGTCAGCCCAGGAGCCTTGCCAAATGATTCAATTAAATTGGAAATATTAATTTAGTTGAGTGGACATGGATCAGCTTTACTCTGTTGAGCCCAGTGTTAATTTTATCAACTCATTTTATGAATCCATTGTTGGTATAAGTCTACAGACTCACTAGCATTTTCATAAAGGTGTCACATTACCTGGGTATACCTCTTTCAATAGTATGTAATTATGATGAGTAAAGATAACAGCTATATTAAGCAACTTTTTGGGAGGGATTGTTTTAGAAGGGACAAAATATTCCTGTAGAATAAATAATAGTAACCATTTGCATAAAGGAGCTAAAAAGGAAAAAAATAATAGAAAAGAGTAAAAAGAAAAGGCACAGAACTGAAACCCAAAGCAAAGTGTAGAAAGAAGAGTGAAGCAGGTACATACATATATATTGTATATTTTTAAAACAGAATGTTAAGAATGATGCATGATCAACAGATGGTCACAAAAAATTTTTTGGAAGTATATGGAAAGAAATAATGGTCTTTGAATTTAACCTGGAGAAAATTACTGGTGATTCTAAGGAGAGCACTTCTGTTCATTATAGTGAGAAGACCTAAGGCAGCTGGTACAGCCATAACAAGTAATCAGTTATCTGCATTTGGAGGTGTCCAATAAGAGGAAACTTCCCCGGGGAAAATGATATGACATAAACTATCACCCTCATATGCTTCCAGGGATGTGGTCAATGTCCCTTGCTCCCCTGAGCTCCTGTAGTCTATCCATCTGCAACCTTCATTTGGCACTTAGAATCTGCTGGCTCGTATTGTTCTTTATTTCTCAAAGAGTTGGGCTGCTTCCAAAACAGGCTGCAAGTCCTTCACCAACTGCTTTATATTGCCTGCCTCAATGCCTTGTGCATAACCGCAGTAAGAGCAGTATCAGTAGTTGTTGAGATAGTAATGATAAAAGTAATACTAGAAATAGCTGTTACTATCACTGTGCTAAGCATTTTATGTCTTATCTCATTTAATCTTCCTGCCAGGGAAGTCACTCAGTTGTGTCCAACTCTTTGAGACCCCATGGACTGTAGCCTACCAGGTTCCTATGTCCATGGGATTTTCCAGGAAACAATGCTGGAGTGGGCTGCCATTTCCTTCTTCAAGAAATCTTCCAGACCCAGGGTTTGAACCTGGATCTCCTGCATTGTAGGCAGATGCTTTACCATCTGAGCCACTGCAGAAGCCCTGTCAGGGTAGCTTTTCTTATTATCTATCATTATCCTCAACTTGAAAGTAAGGATGCTAAGACTCAAATAGCTTGCTTCTGCTCAGACAGCTTGTAGGTGACAGTTCAGTTCAGTTCAGTTGCTCAGTCGTGTCCAACTCTTTGCGACCCCATGAATCACAGCGCGCCAGGCCTCCCTGTCCATCACCAACTCCCGGAGTTCAATCAAACTCATGTCCATCGAGTCGGTGATGCCATCCAGCCATCTCATCCTCTGTCGTCCCCTTCTCCTCCTGCCCCGAATCCCTCCCAGCATCAGGGTCTTTTCTAATGAGTCAACTCTTTGTGTGAGGTGTCCAAAGTACTGGAGTTTCAGCCTTAGCATCAGTCCTTCCAATGAACACCCAGGACTGATCTACTTTAGAATGGACTGGTTGGATCTCCTTGCAGTCCAAGGGACTCTCAAGAGTCTTCTCCAACACCACAGTTCAAAAGCATCAATTCTTGGGCACTCAGCTTTCTTCACAGTCCAACTCTCACATCCATACATGACCACAGGAAAAACCATAGCCTTGACTAGACGGACCTTTGTTAGCAAAGTAATGTCTCTGCTTTTGAATATGCTATCTAGGTTGGTCATAACTTTCCTTCCAAGGAGTAAGCATCTTTTCATTTCATGGCTGCAATCAACATCTGCAGTGACTTTGGAGCCCAAAAAAATAAAGTCTGACACTGTTTCCACTGTTTCCCCATCTATTTCTCATGAAGTGATGGAACCAGATGCCATGATCTCGTTTTGTGAATGTTGAGCTTTAAGCCAACTTTTTCACCCTCTTTCACTTTCATCCAGAGGCTTTTTAGTTGTTCTTCACTTTCTGCCATAAGGGTGGTGTCATCTGCATATCTGAGGTTATTGATGCTTCTCTTGGCAATCTTTGATTTCCAGCTTGTGCTTCATCCAGCCCAGCATTTCTCATGATGTACTCTGCATATAAGTTAAATAAGCAGGGTGACAATATACAGCCTTGATGTACTCCTTTTCCTATTTGGAATCAGTCTGTTGTTCCATGTCCAAACTCAAAGAGTTTGCTTCTGCTCGTACAGCTTGTAGGTGACAGAGTGGGCATCAAGTCCAAGATAAGTTTCAGTGGCCATGCTTTAGTGAGGAGGACTTCGTACAGTCTTTTTCTTTTGCTGATAGATAAAATTCTAAACAGTGAGAATTTTGTCAAGATATCCAGGGCAATGAGTTGTTTTGTTTTTACCACTGAAATCTTAAATTTTCTTAGCTTTATGATTTGTAACCAGTAGCAAAATGGTTTATGTCTGAGAGAAGCTTGAGGTCATGGTGTCTGGTGAGGTGGTGGGGCCCGGGAGGAGGAAGTCTGGAGAAAAAAGCCCTAGATCTCAGAAAGGTAGATAAGCAGCTCAGAGCACGTTGTACGTCAAATCAGCCACTCACGGCAGAGGCAGAGGGCAGGCAGGGTTGACAGACAAAACACAGAACACTGAGTTAAATGTGAATTTCAGATAAACAACGAAAGATTTTAGTATATCTCATATGTAACGTGAGTCATTTTAAAATATAAAATGCAAATTTGACTGGACAGTCTATGGTTTTATTTGCTAAGTCTGACAACCTTAAGGCCTGTGCACATTTCCCCCACCTTTTGAGGTACTGAGAAAGTACAGATCTGAAGCATAAACCAGGAAGGGGGGAAGAAAAGGAACATTTCTGTCATTCTTTTGAA
The DNA here is from genome assembly GCF_000754665.1 of Bison bison bison. Taxonomy (NCBI): domain Eukaryota; kingdom Metazoa; phylum Chordata; class Mammalia; order Artiodactyla; family Bovidae; genus Bison; species Bison bison. The sequence continues at coordinate 5,003,177 of NW_011494274.1, read as the reverse complement.
AACCAGGACTGCTATCAGGTAAATTTGATCAGCTTTTCTGGTGACTCAGATGGTAAAGCATCTGCCTACAATGCAAGAGACCTGGGTTCAATCCCTGGGTCTGGAAGATCTCCTGGAAAAGGAAATGGCAACCCACTCCAGTATTCTTGGGCTTCCCTGGTGGCTCAGAGGTTAAAGCATCTGCCTGCAATGCGGGAGTCCTGGGTTCGATCCTTGGGTCAGGAAGATCCCCTGGAGAAAGAAATGGCAACCCACTCCAGTATTCTTGCCTGGAGAAGCCCATGGACAGAGGACCCTGGTGGGCTACAGTCCACAGGGTCACAAAAAGTCAGACACGACTGAGCAAGTTAACTTTCACTTTAACTTTCCAGTATTCTTGCCTAGAAAATCCCATGAATGAAGGAAACTGGTAGGTTAAATACAGTCCGTGGGGTTGCAAAGAGTTGGACACAACTGGGTGACTAAACTTTCACTTTCTTTTCACTTAAAAGAGTTAATGTTTTTAAGTCTGAATCATATTCATTCAAAATACAGGAAAAGTATTCAAGTAAATCATATTATTCGGTCCTTTTTATTTTTTCTACCTTACACACACACACACACACACACACACACACACACAAACAAACAACTTGTAGAATTTCAATCCCTTCCACATGCAATAACTAATTTTATTAGTTTTATGGGTTCTGCAGGACGAACATCAAACACTAGGCCCTGGTTACAGTGTGTGAAATGTGTCCACTCAAGATACTGGGAACCATCTCTTTTCTCTCAGCAGTCCCATCTGTCAGGTCTCTGACAGAAAACCACAGGGCCTTTGAACAGCAAAAGGACTTCAGAGGTCACCACGCTAAATTCCATTCGTCTAAAAATGGCTGTTTTTAGTCATGGACAGATGTGTCTACAAATTTGTGGTTCCATTGAAACTCTGCTTGTGATGAGTCAGATACTCATATTTCAAAAGTTGCATCTTGCCAAATTTGCTCTAAACATGACACAGGAAACAAATCTGGTCCCCGACCCACCTTAGTAGACTGTAGTCAGTACCCAGGCACCTAGACACGCTGGTAGGATTGGGGGAGCTTGGATAAATCTCACAGTTTCCAGGGGCTGGAGTTTCTGCAGGTCAAGAACTTGGACTCACTCTCCTTTCTTCCCTCTCATCGCCGTCCGCCTCCTATTCTTCTCAGCAGTCCTCCTCGACTCTCCAAGCTTTCGACACGTTGGGTGCGGTGTTGTGACCCCCTCTGGGAATCAGAGTGCCAAGTTCCTCCTGGAATGAGAGATTCTGGTTAGTCTAAATATTCATATTATAGAAAGATTTCAGAGGAACAAAGAATGATATAAGGCAATCCATATTTCTTAATTCATCAGAAAGTGTCTTTCTACTTACTTAAAGTTTAAGAGTAAATTACTCTCTTAAGAGTAAATTTACTTTTTTAAGAGTAAATTACTTTCTTAGTTCCTAAAGGTGGTTGGCCATCTTTAGGAATTAAGAAAGTATTACTTGATACTAGAGGGCATGGCAACGCACTCCAGTATTCTTGCCTAGAGAATCCCATGGACAGAGGAGCCTGGTGGGCTGGCTGCAGTCAAGTCACAAAGAGTCAGATACGACCGAAGCGACTTAGGACAGCATTGCAAAAAGCATGATTTCATCCCAAAGTTCTCCATTGTGTCAATCTAAAGAGCCTGTGAAAGGTTATGTTCCCAATCAAAATGTCAGTCCTCTGAGCCTCCTTATATGTTATCCCTCTAAATGAACCCCATTGAAAATGAAGTAATTTTCATCTCATGAAACTAGGTTCTCAGTTCAGTTTAGTTTAGTCACTCAGTCATGTTGGATTCTTTGCAACCCCATGGACTGCAGCATGCCAGGCCTCCCTGTCCATCACCAATTCCCAGAGCTTGCTCAAACTCATGCCCATCAAGTCAGCGGTGCCATCCCACCATCTCATGCTCTGTCGTCCCCTTCTCCTTCTGCCTTCTATCTTTCCCTGCATCAGGGTCTTTTCCAACTAGGTTCTAGAAGGAACATTTAAAATATGAGGCAAATCTCTTTAGGATTTAATGACTCAGCCATATCTATGGTATCCAAGGGAAATGATAAATCACTATCATTTCCATTGCTTATCCATTTTAGAAGAAAAAAATAAAAGTAACTGACTATCAAATGGGGGAAAAAAAATAAACCTTAAAACTCAGACTATAAATATCCACTTAAGTAGAAAAATAATGTTCAACTGAATTTCAGTAAAGAATTTCAATCGTTTGTGATGCATGACAATAATTCTAAAAATACATGTATGTGACTGTAAATATTTGCTTCTAAGATTTTCTTTGTCCTCTCACAATTTTACTGTTTTAAAGAGAAGTTATGCTGCTATCTAGGTTATAAGGTTGATGAAATGACATATTTTGAAACCACTGAAGTTTTTACTTTGGAAAAGTAATAGTGTGCCGGGGTTACTTTGTTAATATTCCAATTTTCTAAATACCAACAGCTTATTAAAATGTTTTCTTGAAATACTTTGTAGCCCTGAAAATTTAAAGACAAATCAAAGAGGTGGAATAATTAGTGCCAAGGCCCATGTGTCTTACAGTAGCTTTTGACCTAAAGTAGTTAAAATATTCAGCATTCCAGGAATTTCACAAGAATAATTTAGCAAAATACCAGGAATGTCATGGATTCTGAGCATGAAATTTGTTTTTACTTGCAAGGAGGTCCAACCAGTCCATCCTAAAGGAGATCAGTCCTGGGTGTTCACTGGAAGGACTGATACTAAAGCTGAAACTCCCAATACTTTGGCCACCTCATG
>NW_011494274.1:4975792-5000255 GCF_000754665.1 Bison bison bison | reverse complement strand
CCACCTCATGCGAAGAGTTGACTCATTGGAAAAGACCCTGATGCTGGGAGGGATTGGGGGCAGGAGGAGAAGGGGACGACAGAGGATGAGATGGCTGGATGACATCACTGACTCAATGGACATGAGTTTGAGTGAACTCCAGAGCTGGTGGTGGACAGGGAGGCCTGGCGTGCTGCGATTCATGGGGTCACAAAGAGTCGGACACGACTGAGCGACGTAACTGAACTGACATGTGTTTTTTATCATAAACTGAATAGTTTTGATATTATTTTCTCCTAAAAATTGGCTGTAGCTTACATTTCACTTCACATTTCTTTTAGAGGGAGGACAAAACCAGCATAGAACATTGCAGGACTCTTGAGCATTAAATCAGGAATCAGTACTTATTCTCCAGCGTCCAGGACCTGATGACCCAACTTGTAGATGAGTTTGAGCTCTTGCTTTTCTACTCCAGCACCTGCTTTGAGGTTATAAATTTCTTATTAATATCTCCATTGGATAGAACAAGGAAAAATACCAACACAAAATATCTTTTTATGTTTCTGTGCAAATATTAGACACAGTAGAAGCTGCTATAAAATAACGTTATTGAACTGTGTGGAATTTTTAATTGACATTTTTATTAAAGTAAAACACAACTGAACAACTACTATGAAGGAACTAGGCTAGGTGCAATGATGAATATCATGTTGAAGGAAGTACATAGATGAAACTCAAACAGAAAACTGCTTCTGAATTTTCCTAACTTAGACATCGACAATCAGGCTTGGACCCCTTGGCCTCTTTTACGCTCTCTGTGTGTCTGTGAATATCTCTATGTTATACATGCATTTGAGTGTGTGTCTCTATGTCTGTGGGTCATACCTGTGTTCTGATGTTGTGCCTCCAGATTAAATTACATGAAGGAATAAGCCCATAGCGGGTGCTACCGTCCAACCTAGCTATTCTTCTCAGTGTGGTAAGTAGAAAGTGATGAGTTGTAGCATTCTCCCTAGCCCCATATTCAATATTTATATCCAGTGCTTTCACAGAAATTATATATATAAAATTCAGATTGCTGAATTATTGATATCATTTCTGTTAACTTAATGTGACATATTTGTAAATTACAGATAGTTTCCAAAAGACCAAAATCAGTTAGGCTAACTGATACATTATACAAACTGTACAATTGATTTTTAAAATGAATTGGTCTCTGAGTTTTGAGTATTCTATAATAGTTTATTTCTAATAAGTATAATAAATGAGTGATTAATGAATTTATAGAGAAAGCAGTTGACAGTTCTTTAGTTCACCTGAAAAACAAACAAACAAACAAACAAACAGTATATTGGTGCAGAAAGTCCAGTAAAATACTCAGCATTAAAGTCAGAATGTCATGCTACAAGCTGAAAATTTTAGATTGCAATGAAAAATGTCCATCACTCATCCTTTGACTGTGAATGCAGGTGGTCATCTATTTTAATAAATAAAATACATCATTTACTTTAGATGTAAGGTTAATTTAGTTATGCATCGTAAGGACTAAGTTCCAAATACTTAGGTTCCTAGTGCTGATCTCAGTGATTGAATGAAGAGGTAGCAGTTTCTTTTACAACAGAAAAATGTTCGCTCAGGAGAAGATATTTACAAAAGCACATTAAATAATGAGTGCATTGGGGTTGTTTTTCAAGTTGATTGGGAAGGACACTCTCTTTTAAGAAGAGATATATGACTGCATATAGTAGACCTCATGGTCACTGGCCAAATATTAATGTTCAGCACTTAGCATCTCTGGCTCAGACCCAGTCTTAGCATCTCACGATCTGTTAAGTTGTTCTTTCTTCTAAAAGGCATTTGGCACTTGAGAGCAATTCTGACATCTTTGTGCAAATGGAAACTCTAAGTCAGAAACAGAGAAGGAAATAAGTGGAACTATTGCACAGATATTAGGGATACCTCTGCTGTGACATTCACAAAGGTCAAAATGGCATACAACTGGCAAGGAACCTGTGTTTCTAGTTGGCACTATAAAACCAATCCCTCCTTCTTTGAGCACTCAGGACTCTGATTTCCTGGTGAAGGCTTTCCCTCTGTATCACTGAGTGATACAATTGGGTGATACATTGGGTGGTTCGTGCTTCCCTGGTGGCTCAGCTGGTAAAGAATCTGTATCAGTCAAGGAACCCCCATCCTCCTTTTATCCAAGTAGCAAGCACATGACCAGAGTTCTCTCCCTAAAATATAACATGGCAGGGAATGAACATGTTTGGATGGGATTCATTCCTCTCCCAGTGCCTGGAGAAGACCGTCATGATACCTACTGTGGTGATTCTGAGTCCCTTGAAACTGCCTGGCTCCTGTCCTTTCTATGGTTTTCAGCCTCTTTTTGATACTGAAACTTTCCTATAATCTTGCAATAATTTTTTTTTTTTTAAGTGGAAGTGAAAGTCACTCAGTCATGTCTGACTCTTTGCCACCCCATGGACTATGCAGTCCATGGAATTCTCCAGGCCAGAATATTGGAGTGGGTAGCCTTTCCCTTCTCCAGGGGATCTTCCTGACCAAGGGATTGAACCCAGGTCTCCTGCTTTGCAGGCAGATCCTTTACCAGCTGAGCCACAAGGGAAGCCCAAGAATACTGGAGTGGGTAACCTATCCCTTCTTAAGGGGATCTTCCCGACCCAAGAATTGTACCGGAATCTCCTGCATTGCAGTTGGATTCTTTACCAACTGAGCTATCAGGGAAGCCCTTTTTTCTTTTCAAGTTAGCTAAATACTACTAATACCCCAAAACTCTTAACTGACAGGATTTCCTACTTTTTGGTTAGTTTCAGGTTACCCCAAGGACTGTAGCTTGCCAGGCTCCTTTGTCTGTGGAATTCTCTAGGCAAGAATACTCTAGTGTGTAACCATTCACTCCTCCAGGGGATCTTCCTGATCCAGGGATCAAACCTGAATCTCCTGCATGGCAGGCAGATTCTTTACCATCTGAGCCACCAGGGAAGCCCTAAAGAATAAATAGAAAAAAAAACCCAACAAATATTTAGTAACTAGTCTGTGGTAGCATAATTAATCACTGGTCCAGGAAGGAAAAGAGAGTCATATGAGATTAATACAATTAAAGGCATTCTTTTCAAATACTGCATTCTCCATCTTAATCTACTGAGCATTAGTCCAGATAGTCAGCTCAACAAATTCCAGAACTATTTTCAACCAACAGTTCTTTATTTTTGTAGTATTTTCTATTATATATATGTATATATATTTATATATATGTCATATATATATATGTCATATATAAATATATGTATATATGGGGCTACTCAAGTGGCACTAGTGGTAAAGAATTCTCCTGCCAGTGCAGGAGATGCAAGAGATGTGAGCACTCCATCCCAGTATTCTTGCCTGGAAAATTCCATGGGCAGAGGAAGCTGGTGGGCTACAGTCCATAGGGCTGCAAAGAGTCAGAAATGAGTCATATTTATATATGAATCAGACATGCATATACATATTTATATATGACACATATATGACTTGTGCTCATATATGTCATATATAAATATGACAATTTCATATTAGATTATAAAATTCTCAAGGCTATCTGTGCTTTATAAAAGTAAGTTTTCAGTTTCATTCACCACTCAATCTTCCCTCTTGCAACTGCAATATCTGGTTTTCCTAAATGCTGTTTTCAAAACACTGAGGAACCAGGGTGAGAGATCCTTCTCAAGCACACGTGTTATCTCTTTACTTTTTGTTTCACCTTTATACTCTTCTCCTTGCCAATCTGGGATAGCTGGTTTCCAGTCTTGAGATTGTAGGGCTGGGGGAAGTGTGCCTTGCTTTTCCCTATCAGCTATTCACCCAAAATAATGCTTAAATACACAAACCCTTTTTATTTGCATTGGACTTAAGATTCTGAATCTCAGAAGCCAAGGTGTCCCGGTAAGCAATGAAAATATGCACTAGCTAATATTTCAAAGTTTTACCCTGCTATACTATGATTTTTTTCATTGTACAACAGGTCAAAATTCATCATGTGGAAGCCCCTGTTTTTGCTCATTTTGATTAATTTTACTTCTGCCCAAATACAGGGGATAACAGATTTATGGGGCTGTGTTGGTAAGAGGTGAGTGCGTCCCTACTAGGCTCTGTCAGTCTGCACTTGGATGCCCTGGACCCAGATAGACTCCATCATGAAAGCTGGGCAGAACTTTAAGGGGGTGGTCCTCTTAACCAGCTTCCTCCTAAAAAACGTTACTTATGCCTGAATTATTGTGAGTGGGGAAAATTAATGTCCCACGAGATAGATTTTGTCCAAGGGAGCAGAAACCAATAAAAGAATGATCGACCTTGTCATATAAGCCAAACCTTTGGACAAGGATTTCTATGGCACACGGTTTTACATTTCTTCACAGAAAATCTTTCCTAACTATACTTAGCTTATTCTTATTACTTGGTGTTGGAACACTGACCATTTGGGAGCAAAGAGAGATGAACCTGAGTGTCCAGGGGAAATCATGCTGGGATTACAACTCTGACCAAAAATGATGAGTGTGCACACATGAAATGAGAACACAAGCTGTTACTCCCTTGATAAGTCTTTAGACCAATTGGAATATATAACTTCCCTCACACACTGGGTTCTTGGCTGAGATTGAGCCAGGAACTGTTAAAATACTTCCTGCCTCTATGCTATTTTTCAATAATATTGACTTTTAGGAAAGAAGAGAATTAAACTCAGAAGAGAGACCTGAATTTTCATCTCAGCTTCAACACTCACTCTCCAATGGATTTAAGCTCAGAAACTTTCATCCTAATTCTTTCAAATGATAATTTGTTATAAATGCAATCAAAATGATGGTATTGAATAGCAATGTTCAGTATAAGACATATAGAAACCATGCTTATAAAATTTTTCATTAGTGAAGAATTTTTATTAATGCAATTGTTAGGGATGGAGATGTTACATTAACAAGATGAATACAAGAAATTATCATCAGCTAATAGTTAAAAGGAAAAATCTGGTATCTAAAGAAAGTGTGCTATTTTTATTTCTTGCTTATTTTGACTTTCATTTTACCTTTCAGAGTTTTGGAGATCAAGTAATTCAAATTGAATGTGTTTTACAGATTTTTAATACCTTATAATGTCAAAATTCTTAAAAATTAAATCAAAGTAACATTAATATCAACCAACAAAATGCTATAAAATAAATTAATATAATTAGCCTTGTTTGAAGCACAAAGTTCTGGGAGAGAGAATGGGACTTGAGATCAACCTATTCCAAAAATAAAAAAAATATAAATAAACAAAGAATCATGTGGGTTACCAGTTTTTAGTAAGATGTTAAGCATAAATTTGGGAGAATCTCACACTCTGATTATAACTAGAAAAGAAGACTGTTATGCTGAGAGTTTTGCAAAAATATGTTTGAAACATGCCCCTCACATATAAGACAGTGTCTTCTAGGTAAGAAAACAAATTTTATTTCTTGCTGTGCAAATTTATAATTATTAGTTCACTGATTATGCACACATGTGAAGAAAGCACCAAATTCTTTCCACCGTTCTCCCAGACAGAGACACCTTGATCAGCACCAAATGGAGGAGAAAAGGTGATCAGATTACGCCTTTCCCCTGTGAAAGAAGAGCATCCTAAAACAGATCAACCAATAGCATGGAAAAAACAGCTCTAAATCTTTAGTGAGATATTTACTTGGTAAAGAGGAAAGCCAGGTCATCACATCTCCCATGAACAGAGGACTCTCAAACAGAACGAAACCAAGATGAGCCCTGCTGCTAGGATGCAAAGAGCAAACAGACTTCAGAGCTCAGAGATGTGAGAAGTCAGAAGTTCCTTCTGGCACTCAGGTTGTGAAACTCATCAGGGGATACAGAGAAGCTGTTCATACTGCCAAGAGTCCATATTCATTGTTTATAGAATTTTTAAAATATTTTTTTAATATTGAGAGTGATTTTGGTTTTTTACAAGTTACCCAAATCTAAATACCAGTGCTTTGAACTACCTCAGAAAAATTAAATTTAGCTTTCACTTTTGAACTCAAGAAGAAACAAAAAACTAAAAAGTCATTTTAGTGTGGGGTGTGAGTTATTTTGCCATTTAGAAATTGTTTCATGTTAAGTTAACAAGGAATGGCATTAGAATTTTGTTCCTGTCCAAACAGTGTGAAAAACATCAGCAATCACTGTTAAATGAAGTGACTCAAACAAACAAACATGTAAGTCCTCCAAGCTTTGTGGACTTAGAAGCAATGCAGCTTAGATGGAAGCCACCCAAGAGCTGAGGACACCTGGGTCAATCTAGCCCATCTACAGTTGTACCAGTAAAGTGAACTCATCAATGAAAGATATACCTAGTAAGTATAAACTAATGATCTATACGTTCTATACTGAAGATTTAGGCATCATATGCTTCTGAAGCATTCAGCATTACAGTAATCCAAGTCTACGTCCCAACCATTAATGCCAAAGCAGCTGAAGTTGAACAGTTCTATGAAAACTTACAAGACCTTCTACAAGTAACACCAACAAAAGATGTCCTTTTCATCATAGGGAGCTAGGATGAAAAAGTAGGAAGTCAAGAGATACTTGAGTAAGAGGCAGTTTTGGCCTTGGAGTACAGAATGAAGCAGGGTAAAGGATAACAGAGTTTTGCCAAGAGAACGCACTGATCATAGAAAACACCCTCTTCCAACAACACAAGAGACGACTCTACACATGGACATCACTAGATGGTCAGTACTGAAATCAGATTGATTATAGTCTTTGAAACTCTATATAGTCAGTAAAAACAAGACTGGGAGCTGACTGTGGCTTGGATCATGAATTCCTTATTGCAAAATTCAAGCTTAAATTGAAGAAAGTAGGGAAAACCGCTAGACTATTCATGTATGACCTAAATCAAATCCCTTATGATTATACAGTGGAAGTGACAAACAGATTCAAGGGATTAGATCTGATAGACAGAGTGCCTGATGAACTACGGGTGGAGGTTCATAACACTGTACAGGAGACAATGACCAATACCACCCTGAAGAGAAAGAAAGGTAACAAGGAAAATGGTTGTCCGAGGAGACCTTACAAATAGCTGAGAAAAGAAGAGAAGCAAAAGGCAAAGGAGAAAGGGAAAGGTATACCCATCTGAATGCAGAGTTCCAAAGAACGGCAAGGAGAGATAAGAGACCATTCTGATGTGAACAATGCAAAGAAATAGAGGGAAAAAAAATAGAATGGGAAAGATTAGAGATCTCTTCAAGAAAATTAGAGATACCAAGGGAACATTTCATGCAAAGATGGGTACAATAAAGGACAGAAAGAGTAAGGACCTAACAGAAGCACTTTAAGAAGAAGTGGCAACAATACACAGAAGAACTGTTCAAATAAGGTCTTGACCCAGATAGGATACCACAGTGGTGTGCTCCCTCATCTAGAGCCAGACATTCTGGGGTGTAAAGTTAAGTGGGCCTTAGGAAGCATTGCTACAAGCAAAGTGGAGGTGAAAGAATTCCAGCTGAGCTATTTAAAATCCTAGAAAGTAATGCTGTTAAAGTGATGCACTCAACATGTCAGGAAATTTGGAAAACTCATCAGTGGTCACGGAACTGGAAAAGTTCAGTTTTCATTGCAATCTCCAAAAAGGGCAATGCAAAAGAATGTTCAAAGTGAAAGTTGCTCATTCGTGTTCGACTCTTTGCAACCCTGTGGACTATAGAGTCCATGGGATGTTCCAGGCCAGAAACCTGGAGTGGGTAGCCTTTCCCTTCTCCAGGAGGTCTTCCCATCCCAGGAAACAAACTGGGGTGTCCTGCATTGCAGGCAGATTCTTTACCAATTGAGCTATCCGGGAAGCCTAAAGAATGTTCAAAGTACCGCACGATTGAGCTCATTTCATATGCTAGCAAGGTAATGCTTCAAATACTTCAAGCTAGGCTTCAACAGTATGTGAACTGAGAACTTCCAGATGTACAAGCTGGATTTAGAAAAGACGGAAGAACTAGAGGTCAAATTGCCAACATCCACTGGATCATTGAAAAAGCAAGAGAATTTCAAAAGCACATCTACTTCTGCTTCATTGACTACCGTAAAACCTTTGACTCTGTGGATCCCAGCAAACTGGAAAATTCCTAAAGAGATGAGAATACCAGACCACCTTACCTGCCTCCTGAGAAATCTGCAAGCAGGTCAAGAAGCAACAGTTAGAACTGGACATGGAATAGACTGGTTCAAAATTGGGAAAGGCGTACATCAAGTCTACATATTGTCACCCTGCTTATTTAACTCATATGCAGAGTACATCATGCAAAATGTCCGGTTAGATGTCTCACAAGCTAGAATCAAGATTGTCAGAAGAAATAGCAATAACCTCAGATATGCAGATGACACCAGTCTAACGTCAGAAAGTGAAGAGAAACGAAAGAGTCTCTTGATGAAGTTGAAGGAGGAGAGTGAAAAAGCTAGCTTAAAACTCAACATTCAAAAAACTAAGATCATGGCATCTGGTACCATCACCTCAGGGCACATCAGTTCAGTTCAGTCATTCAGATAGACAAGAAAATCAAGTCTATCACTGTTTCCACTGTTTCCCCATCTATTTGCCATGAAATGATGGGACCAGATGCCATGATCATAGTTTTCTCCATGTTGAGTTTTAAGTCACCTTTTTCACTCTCCTCTTTCACTTTCATCAAGAGGCTCTTTAGTTCTTCTTCACTTTCTACCATAAGGGTGGTGTCATCTGCATATCTGTGGTTACTGATACTTCTCCCTGCAATCTTGATTCCAGCTTGTGAGACATCCAGCCTGGCATTTTGCATGATGTACTCTGCATATAAGTTAAATAAGCAAGGTGACAATATACAGCCTTAGCGTACTCCTTTCCCAGTCTGGAAACAGTCCATTGTTCCATGTCTAGTTCTAATTGTTGCTTCTTGACCTGCATACAGATTTCTCAGGACGCAGGTCAGGTGGTCTGCTATTCCCATCTCTTTGAGAAGTTGCCACAGTTTGTTGTGATCCACCCAGTCAAAGGCCTTCACATAGTCAATGAAGCAGAAGTAGATGTTCTGTTGGAATTCTCTTGCTTTTACTATGATCCAATGGATGTTGGCAATTTGATCTCTGGTTCCTCTGCCTTTTCTAAATCCAGCCTGAACATCTGGAAGTTTCAGTTCATGTACTGTTGAAGCCTAGCTTGGAGAATTTTGAGCATTACTTCGCTAGCGTGTGAGATGAGTGCAATTGTGAGGTACATAGAAGGGGAAAGAATGGAAAGAGTAACAGACTTTATTTTCTTGGGCTCCAAAATTACTGCAGACGGTGACTGCAGCCATGAAATTAAGACGCTTGCTCCTTGGATGATAAGCTATGACAAACCTAGGTACCATAATAAAAAAAAAGAGAGACATCACTTTGCTGACAAAGGTCCGTATAGTCAAAGCTATGGTTTTTTCAGTAGTCAATTACAGATGTGAGAGTTGGACCATAAAGAAGGCTGAGCCCTGAAAAATTGATGCTTTCCAACTGTGGTGCTGGAGAAGACTTTTGAGAGTCCCTTGGACTGCAAGGGGATCAAACCAGTCAATCCTAAAGGAAATCAACCCTGAATATTCATTGAAAGGACTGATGCTGAAGCTGAAGCTCCAATACTTTGGTCACCTGATGTGAAGAGCCAGCTCATTGGAAATGACTCTGATGCTGGGAAAGAATGACGGCAGGAGGAGAAGGGGACGACATAGGAGGAGATGTTCGGATGGCACCGTCACCTCGATTGAGGTAAGTTTGAGCAAACTCCAGGAGATAGTAAAGGACAAGGAAGCCTGGCGTGCTACAGTCCATGGGGTTGCAGACAGTTGGACATGACTGAGTAACTGAACAGGAACAGCAAATTCTTATTAAGTGAAATGTGTATAGACGCATACACAAAATTATGTAGTAACAATTCACATTACTGTTAACAAAAACATTTCTGATACATACATTCTCAGGAGGAAAACCTATGTTCTTTTCTGAAAGTTGTCTTTATTTTTCCGATCATATTTAAGTTCCTACGTGGAGAAAACCAACCATATACATCTCTGGAAACCGTCTGATAACATAGACTTTGGAGCCACGGAAACACATTTATGTCATCTGTTGTTGCAACTGTTTGGTTTGGGGCAGGTCTCAAATTCTCTGACCTGTGGGCTTTTCATTTGTGGATGAACAAACACTTCCTTGTACTACTAGGTACTCTACTCATGCGCCCCTATTCCTTTCTTAATATCAGGACCTATATGTTTTGCACAACAAAGAACTCAGTTAATGAGTGTTGAATTAGTTTGTAAATAATTTCCACAGGTTCAAATCAAAAAATCCTTTTCTATACATCAGTCTTTGTTTGTTTACTTGTTTGATGCAAGAACAGGGTCTGTTCCTTTTTTATTTAAGTTCTACCCAGCTATTAATCCACTTTTCACTCTGTTTAACTTGCCTCTCTCTAAAGAACAGCTTTATTTCCAAACTCAAGGAGGTAGTGCTTGTCCAGCCTTTGTGCAGAGATTCCAGTGAACATTCAGGATGAAAAGTGGTGCAAGCATCAGCCATAGTTTGTCGAGTAGTCTACACAGTAACCTGGAGCGAAGCACTCTCCTCCATAGGGGTGATGGTTTCCACATGGCCAATCAGACGTACTCTTTCCTATGCAGTCCTGCAGAAAATGGAGAAACTGGCCAATCAGCAATGGGTAGAGATTGGGCGGGGCATGCAGGGACACTGACAAGACTGGCTGCAAATAACTAGTTCTTATTTTCCCTGAATCAGGAAGATCCCCTGGAGATGAAAATTGCAACACACTGCAGTATTCTTGCCTGGAAAATCCCATGGATGGAGGAACCTGGCAGGCTACAGTCCACGGGGTAGCAAAGAGTCAGACACAACAGAAGCGACTTCACTTTCACTTTTCATTTATTTTTCTCCTAGGCTCTGGGTGGTCCTTCGCTTCTAATTCTTCATCACACTTATCCTTAAAATAAGTTTCCTTTTACTTAGAGTAGCATATGTGAGTCCCAGATCCTGGCAACCAAAAGAATGAAACTAATTAAGCTTTTTGGCACAACTTTCATCCCAAGTACATTCCAGTCCTTGGCTATATTGCAGAGGCTACAGTAGGAAGACACCTGAAAGGCATGTGCTGCAAACCTGCCATCGCTGTGACTCAAGTACCCCTGCCCTTGCCAGATTGCACCATTCTATATGTGTGTGTTCCCCACGGGACACTCTCTGCCGTATTCCAGCTCCCCAGCATGCACAATCTTAGGTAAGTTAAAACAGAAGCCTGCCTGCCCTTATGCAATTTAAAAAATCATGCTGTCTCAGAGAAGAAAGAAACGAGCAGAACCTGTGCGTGGCACACACCCTGTGCAGACAGTTATTTGTACATAATGTTCTCATCTCCCACCAGGAAGTTGTCTATGCTCCATGAAACTTCTGAATCCCACAGAAGTTTGGGCAGCTCACGCTGTGGGATTTACACCCATTTCGGCTCCCAGGATGTCCTTGTTTCACTTGGCAAATTATTTGAGCTCTGCTGAATCCCCCTGTGGGGCAGAAGGCAGACTCTTATGTCTGGCAAAAAAGGAAGAATACACACACAAACACACACACGTGCTTAGAGTCCTTATTGACTAAACGCTGCCTGGACTGTCGAAGGAGAATGGTGAGTGTCGAAATGCATTGCTTAAGTGCCAGGCAGCAATCAACTACATTTTGCTTTATAGCATTGATCAGAGTTTTACTAGACTACACTTAGAGAAGTCATCATTTGTTTTTATTTTCAGAGAGGGCAAGTGAGACAGAGCATGGTTTATCAGGACTCCAAGCCAAAGGCTGGTAGGAGACAGCACAGAGGTGGCCGTGTATTTGCTAAGAATCCCTAGCAGCAGAAAAGGCAGAGACCTTCTCCATCACCGGTAGTAAATGGCTGAACAAAGTGAAATATGTGAGCCCCAGACGCCTTATCTCCTGGAGTACGTTTATGTGATTGAAAGGGAAAAGCCCACTCAAATAATAACACATAAAGGGAGCAGAATCCTCCCGTGGTTCACTCACTCTCTTCTTGTGGAATAGCACTCAACCAAGGAGGAGACACTCATCAACGCCTACTTCAACCTCCATCCCCCACCTCCAGACATCGGGGTGCTGCCTCTGGTCTGCATGCTGGTAACAGTGTGCCAGAATCTTATCTGTCTCTGTGAGCTGCTCATCAAGTCAACCAAACAGCCGTGCAGACCGAGTCTGAGTTGACTGTGCTCAACTGTCTTTGGGAACTCAAGGAAAGGAAGCTATCTTGCAGGGAAAGTGAGCAGTATGACTTTGCCTAGGGTCATGTGGATGGAAACAGTGGGCTTGCAAGCAGACCAAGTGTCTCCCAGTCCCACCCAGGTACAGGGTGCTAACTGTTCTTGTCCCGGGATTCAGTTTCATTTTGCAAATGGAGAGAGATCATTTTAAAAGTTCAGGTTGAATCAATTTACCATATGACTCCACAATTCCAGTTCAAGTAATCTTCCCAAGAGAAATGAGAACACATCCAAAGATTCACCAGTTGGCAAACAGATAAGCATAAGGCAGTGTATCTATTGGATGGAATACTATACAGCCATAAGAGGTCTGAAAATACTGATATAAGCTACAACATGGGTAAACATCAAAAATATTGTGCAAAGCAAAAGACACCAGACATAAAAGATAGACTCTTGTATAATTTTAATTATGTGAAAGTTCCAGAAAAGGCAAATCTTTATGTCTCTAAAGATATAAAAAAGATTACTCGTTGCCTAAATCCTGGGATTGGAACAGGGGACAACGAATCTTTTGAAAGTGACAGAAATGTTCTAAAATTGAACTGTGATGATACCTGCACAACTCTGTAAATTTATTAAAGATCACTGAGTTGTGCTGTTAAAATGGATGAATTTTATAGTATGTAAATTATACCTCAATAAAGCTATTTAAGTAAAAATATCCAAGGTTTATTACTCAGTGTAAATAAGATAAGGGAAAGGAAAAAAGATATGGTGATGAAAGTGTCTCCTGTTCATGGAAATCACCTGAGCCCTTTCTTTCCATCTGTGCATTTTCACCTCAGTCATCCCAAATGCGTGACCAGCGTGCACTCTGCTCCATTACCTTCTTTTGAGTCATTTTGTTTGCCTATCAAATGTTAGAGAACATTAGGTAAAAAGAATTGGGGAGGATACATGACCACCTTTACATTCCATCTTTTTTTTTTTTAATTGTCACAGTGAAAAAGCAGGCAAGACACGAACATGGCATCAGAAAACGACTCTTGATCATTTTATGTTTCCTCTATAAAAAGTATTTGCATAGCCATTTCTGTAACCCAGACCGGTAGTCTACAAAAGTAGAATACATGTAAAGTAGACCACTGCATGTATGACTATTAAGAGAATAGGGGGGATTATATATAACTTAGGAGACAATGGAAAGTCCACTGGGGAGAAATTCCTTCCCCTTGCCTCCAGGGGCACCTGACCTACAGCAGCCATGGTAGGTAGCTTCACTAGCACATGTTTACAGATTGGTGAACATCAGAAACATTCATTTTATTAGGTAGTTGCATAATAGCCTTTTATTTTTGATTATTTATGCATTAGCAGCAAGCAATGGAGATGTGCTATGTAGGAAAGTTATTATTCGCTAATTTGCTGCTTTTAAAATACACGGCACACTATCTATTATGTATCATGCATTACAATTACAACAACAGTTTAATTAATCACCAACACCCTGTTTTGTACCAATCTACAGCAGAATTCTGGGTAATGGTGTTGTTTACCATTTAGCAAGCAGCAACATTTCACTCTGTTTCACTACATTAAACTGCTCAAATAAAGCAAACGGATATTGAAAAGAGTTGGCCATCTGCCTTTATTTTCTTTTACTTTTGTTGAAAAAAAAAAGAAACTCTCGAAAGAGAAAGAACACAGCCATGAAACTGATAGTGACAAAAAGCACTTTTTTTTTTCTTTAAATCAGGTCAGAATCTCATCTCAATGCACTTCGGATGAATAGTTTAAAAAATAAAAAAGAAACCCGCTTTGTGGATTTGGAGTGGGTCTCAAGACCAGCCGTGAAGCCTAATGATTATTTAACGGTGCCGCACTTGAGGCTGGATTCTGCAAGTCTCCTCCCCCCCCCACCCCCCGCCCTTAAGAGTTTGATGAATAGGTCTTGTGACAGCCATTTAGGAATAAACAAGAATTCATCAGTCTGCATAAGAAGAAGCCAGTTTATAGATTAAGTTTCCTGAGGTAATTCATGAGGTCAGTCCCATTTAGATGGAGACTATTAGGGCCTGGCTCTCAAGAGTGGCCATACAGGGGAGTCAGTCCAATGGACCCTGCTCACACAAAGCCCCCTTTCAGGGAGAAGCCTGCCATTTTTATGACCCTGCTGCTAGGACGCACATCAACTTGTCACTGTGCAGATCTGCTAGGGCGAGACCTCATCACTCTATTAAAGAGCTCTGTGACCCTATTGATTTGAAGTATTTAAAGCAGGGGTGAAGTTCAAAGCAATTTCTTTTCTATACTATTACTCAGTCTCTCTGTGTCTTGGCTCTAAAACATCTGCTGTCAGTTCCTTTCTGTTGTCTGATTCTGGAATCTGTCACTGGAGAACAGAGTAGTTTTATTTAAAATAAATTGGATTCCTTTTCAGTTTTCAGCATTTCGCATTGTGATCAATGGTTTATGCTCCTTCATCTGCCGGGAGACTTAACGGCAAGTGTATCCTTTTATGTCTTTTTAGGGCAAGACTGAAGCAGCATTAGCCTCTGAGGCTTTATAATAGAATCAAATCTTAGAAGTAGGTAGCAGCCACCAGCTCGTCTAATTGGCCAATCAACAAAAATAACAACCTTTCATTAAAAAAAAAAAAAAATACAGCAAGAAGGAAAGAGAGGGGAAAAAAATGCATCTCCAACTGTGGCTCCAGGACCCAAATGCTAACACTATCTTTTTTACTTTTGTTTGCTCCAAGAAATGAAAACAAAGTAAACAGCTCAGTTATTTTTAAATGTCAGCAGGTAAGGCAAAACTGGGAGTCAGTTTTGAAAGGTGTTTTGCAAAACAATGCAGGCTGCCATACTTGTTCTGTGAAACAGCAGGAACCGGAGTACATTTTGAGTAGCTAATAACACATTAGACATTGTGCATGTGTTTCTGAAGTCATGGTGGGAAACTGGTAGCCTTTTACTGGCCTTACTGGAAGACTGCTCTAGCTTTTCAAATGACTGTGTCCTCAGCCTGTGTGATCGGGAAATTTGTTTGAACTGCCAAACCTGAGTTTAGTTTTTTTTTAACCTAAAAATTTAAAGAAAATACTACTTTCAATAATCATTTTAAGCTCATGAGCGAAGGACAGTATACAAAAGTTCAGGATTGGTGTTTGGTTTAACATTATTACCAACAAATCCAAAAAAGGTACCTAGCCTCTTGGTACTTCGTGGATAGACCAGGGGTATCCAATGACAATAGAAACACAAAGAGCTTCTGGGAATCTCTTTTAAATGCATCTTCTATTATTCCTGGGTCTCAGTGCGGATGGTAATTTCTCTAGCAGGAAATATTCTCACGGAGTCAGCTATCACCTCCCTTCAGATGACTCCCAATTTTTCATGTCCATCCTGGACAGCCTTCCTGGCTCTGATCAGAGCTGGAGTCAAGTGTCCAGGCCTGTGGGCCGATCTCCCCTCCCCTCCAGTGCAACCTGTTTAAATTTGGAACTTTACTTGATATATGTCCTACAGTCTTCTTTTCAAACTCAGCATTCTGTTTTCTAAATGGTGCTTGATGTCTGCTTGGTCACATAAGTCTTTTCCCCAAACCCTATCAGATGCCCAGGTCTGTAGAATCTGCCACTGGAATGTCTCTGACCCCACACCTTCTCCAAAGTCTTATGATATGAATCATCTCAACATGGATCTTTGGTATATTTCACTGACAGTTGCTTCCAGATTGGGTCATCTGGCTTTCACCTACTTTTTTTACTCCAAATGAATTCTCTGAAACCAAGTTTTAACAAAGACACTGTACTATCATTCTACAGAATCCAGGAAATAAAATCCAATTTCTTTGGCCTGACGTTCAGGGATCTCGTGATTCCAATCCTTCCTCTCTTTTGCCCAGGCTATGCTTCAGTCTAACAAAGCCGTTGACCATTCTACTCTTCAAGTCTTCTGTCTCTACGCACTCACTCCAAGGGAGCTTTCCTACTAGAAGAGTTCAGAGAGCATCCCTTGGCTAAAAACTTCTAGCTCCAGTACCACCTTTCTTTAGGAGCTCCAGCCCTGTGGATCCAATTGCTAGTGGAATCTCCTCTCAGATGTGCCCCAGGCAATTAAAATGCAACAAAACCCAGTTATCTCATCATCTGCTCTCTCAGATCATGGTCTCTCAGTAAACAAAAAGACTGTTCAAGGAGTTGCTTGTGTCAAGAGTTCCTCTCCCCTTCCCCCTTAACAGCAAGTCAGTTGCTGACTCCCCATCTGACGTCTTCACACCTCTTATCTTCACTGCTTCCGCTCTGGTTTGGCGTCCTCTCCAGTTCAACTCTGAAACATACTAAGCCAGGACTCGGTTGTCTTGCTTCCCCAGGGAGAATTGAGACCCCATTATACATTGCACATACCAATATTATTTTACATTATCAGGGTTTTGCATGTATTTGTAGCAACCACTTCATAAAGAGGCTTTAAAAATAATTTCTCAGTGGGACTTCCCTGGTGATCCAGTGGTTAAGAATCTGCATTCCAATGCAGGGGCCATAGGTTTGATCCCTAGTTGGGGAACTAAGATCCCACGTGCCCTAACTACCGATCCCATATGCTCTAGAGCCCACACACCACAATTAAGACCTGATACAGCCAAATAAATGAATAAATACAACAATCAATCCTGATAGGAAGAAACAGAGCTAAGTTTTCTCTTTCCTAGCTTAAGTTTGCAGAATCAATGCCCAGTTAATTAACATAAGCATACCAATGAATATTGATAATGTTCACCTCCAGATTAAACCCATTTTTAATTTTAATACAATTTACTATAAGTGCTAATATGTTTAGGCATATAGAAAAATAGCTTATTTTTATTCTAGCTTTCCTTCTTTGCAAACATGCTAATGTCATGTCTATGGAATATAATGACAAATATGAAAAACGCATCATTTATTCTCTGTTTTAAGCTAGCTGTGCCTCAGATGATACAATGTTGAATACTTTCAATCAGAACATAGTGCAAGCTTCTCTTTTTTTTAGGAACTTTAAATGTGTGTGCTTCCTTTCCAGCTCTTTTGTTTCTGTTTTTGTTTTTCCCAGCACAAAAATTGTAGTACCATAGCTTTGATGTCAACAGTAAGAACACTAGTTCAGGTCTCCCTGAAAATTTTCAATAGTGATAGCACAAAAGATTTGAAAGAGATAATAGTTTCTGTTTAGATCCTCTGGGGAAGTAAGTAATAAATCATATTCACAGTATTTCTTATACCTTTAATTTGGAAGAGGAAAGGGTGAGATGAAGCTTGTGGTTGTCAATAGAAAGCAGAACACTATTACAAGCGAATATCATCTTCGTCATGCAGTGCTGAATATGTTGAAATTTATGGCATGTGTTCATAGAGTGCATTTCAGAAAGAAACTAAAATTAGTGAACCAATTGTGTTCCATTCAAAGAAAAGTAAGATGAAAAATTCTATCTACAAAGGACCAATGATTTCATGTTCAAGTACTTTTCCTTAAAAAAAAAATCTAAATGTTAAGTCTGCCCAACTTCAAACCCACTTTCTTTGCTAATCTAATATTTTTACTTCCAAAACTAGGGGGAAATGATACTTATTTTTTTCAAACAGTTATTTGGATCTTAGAGTAGGCAGAGGAAACCTTAAATAAAAATATGAATCTGTCTTTTTATTTTCCGCATGTGTACACGTACTACGGAGAAGGCAATGGCACCCCATTCCAGTACTCTTGCCTGGAAAATCCCATGGCTGGCAGAGCCTGGTGGGCTGCAGTCCATGGGGTCACTAAGAGTCAGACACAACTGAGCGACTTCCCTTTCACTTTTCACTTTCACGCATTGGAGAAGGAAATAGCAACCCACTCCAGTGTTCTTGCCTGGAGAATCTCAGGGACAGGGGAGCCTGGTGGGCTTCCATCTCTGGGGTTGCACAGAGTCAGACACGACTGAAGCGACTTAGCAGCAGCAGCAGTACACATACTTAGACACTGAAGGAAAATCAGAGAATAGAGCCTTTCCCTTCTCAAAAGATGAAGAACATGATAAATTAGGTAAAAAAAAGAAGTATTTTTTGATAAATCTCCTATATATATCAGATTCTAAATTCTGTAATTGTGTATGCTGATCTTTCACTAAAATTCTATATATTTTTCCATAGGAAATTGTTTTTAGGAGGCTCATTTTATGTCAATGCATCAGATCCATAATCCTAAATATTGAGTGCCTCTGTTATCACCAAAAAGACATTAGCTAAGATATTGAACAAAATCATAATTGAAAATATTTTTTCATTTTTGAGAATGATTTAAATGTTTACAAATTTAGTCTAAAGTTTTCTTTAAAATTGTTAGTGAATCACCAAGAAAGGAAAATATTCATCCATTGTCTTTTTAAAAATAATGTCATTGACTCTGATAGGCATGTTTCCTTGTTACCTGTTTATGTGTGTATGTATTTCAGCTGTGCTGGGTCTCCGCTGCTGTGTGGTGAGGAGCCGGAGCTACCCTCTCGTTATGGTGCACAAGCTTCTCATCGCTGTGGCTTTTCTGGTCGTGGAGCTGGTGCTCTAGGCATGTGGGTTTCAGGACTGGCATCACGTAGGCTCAGTAGTCCGAGCTCAGGGACACTAGAACTCAGGCTCAGTAGCTGTGGTGCACAGGTTCAACTGCCCAACGGCATATGGAATCTTCCCAGACCAGGGATCAAGCCTGTGTCACCTGCGTCGGCAGGCGGATTCCTAACCACTCGACCACCAGGGAAGTCCTTCACCCACTGTTTTTTCCACCAGTACAATTCAAATTTCTCAGAATAGATCTTAGGTCTCTTTTTTGTGTGTGCTTTTTTTCTCTTGTCTTTTCCTTCCCTTTTTGAAAAATATTGGAGAATAAACAGTGAACAAACAATTCAGAAATTAAAAAGCATCCCTCCATTTACATTTTATTTCAAGATGCTGTTGCTTTACTATCTACCTTGATTATAAACCATTTATGAAAAAATAGAAAGAGCTCAGCATATACAAATTAAACTTTTATCTAAATGTTTAGCACATCTCTATGAAAGTCACTCAGTTGTGTCTGACTCTTTGTGACCCCCATGGACTATGCAGTCCGTGGAATTCTCCATGCCAGAATACTGGAGTGGGTAGCCTTTCCCTTCTCCAGGGGATCTTCCCAACCCAGGGATCACACCCATATTTCCTGCATTGTAGGCAGATTCTTTACCAGCTGAGCCACAAGAGAAGCCCAAGAACACTGGAGTGGGTAGCCTATCTCCTCTCCAGCAGATCTTCCCAGGGTCTCCTGCATTGCGGGCAGATTCTTTATCAACTGAGCTAAGAGGGAAACCCTCTGTCTTTATGCTATTAATGTAATTGTGTTTCAGATTATGTGGAAAAAGCTGGGGAGAATGATAAATAAAATCCAGTCCCTATATTCAAGGAGCTTCGTGGACAGACAAAAAGATAATTCATAAATTTAATACATAAATTTGATCATCTTCTATTATTAGTATATGTTAACAAGCAACATACAAACATGCACCTTTTTCTGAGGAATTATGTAAATCAGACGATTGCATTTATTAGGAATTACTTTTGGATCCATGCCTATAATGTCTTAGTCAAATAGGGATTTATTTTAACTTGAGAAGGCTGGTGATGCAATTCCTTAATATCATCAATGTTCCAGGATTCTTTTATGTTTCTGCTATGTCATCTTTACCATATGACTTTCATCTCTGAGTCCATCTTACAAAGATGCCATTCCACACCACTCCAAGTTCACACATGTGTTTCAGATTATAAAAAGATTATAAGAAGAGAGCCCCAAGAAGAGCAGGAGAGACTTTTATTAAGAAAGCAAAGCTCTCACAGAAATCCCCAGGAAACCTTTGCTCCATTTCATTGGTTAGAACCATATTGCGTGGTCATCCCTGATTGCAAGTTTATCTTGGAGATACAGCTTCTAAGCTAGAAGTATTGCTGCCCTAAACAAAATCAGGGCTCTATTCATAAGAAAGAATAGGAATGTGGATATTGGTTAAACAGTTTAGAAGTGTCCACCATCAAAATCCATGGCATGAGTAGCTTAACGTCCCAACTTTGACATTCCTGTATATTTATAATCCCAATGCTTTGGGTCAATCCAGTTAAGAAGGACCCTGCTCTGGGCCTAGGAATTTGAAGAACCTGCTCTGGTTCCCCAGTGCCATGGGAGGGGAGTTTACTGGATCCAGGGGAGGTATTTCATCGAAGCTGTGTTCCCACCCTGCCAGATCATGCCTTGATGCTTAGGCCAAGAAATCCCCTGCCCAAATGACTTCTTGGCCACGCTTCCATGGCCTGGGTGGGTGTCCTTGTGAGTGCTTCTGAAGTCTGAATTCACCATCGGTGTAAATGCCCCTATGACTAAGAGCGGCCAAGAGACAACAAAGGGTGCGGACAAAGCTTGGATATGTAGGCTGGGTGTTTACAAGTATGTATGCAAAAATCCTTGCAGGGCAGGAGGGCCAAAGTCGGGGGAAAGGGGGTGAGACTAAATTGACCCACTACTTTGAAACATGAACACTGAGGAGTCTAAGAATTCTAAATTCAAGCCTGGTTTTCCAGGCATTGTGAAAATATATTTATCAAAGTTACAGGATAATATATTTTATTAAAACATTAAGTAACTGATTTGGAACTTACATTTAGACGTATGATGTGTGGGTCTCCATTTGTACTCTTATCTTCAGCCACACACATGTTGGGATGGGACAGACAGGGCCAACAATTCATGGGTTTTGAGAGAATGAGTTCTTATCTCTAAACTGGCATTAGTTTAGTGTACCTGCACACTTTGAGAGGGTAGATGTTGATATAGTTGACTGTAGTCCAGACATACCCTAAAAATGTTTAGTCAAATAATACAACCAAAAGCCCCACCTCACTTGATCGATACTTTGTTAAATCTTGCTAAATGTGCATATTATCAATTCTCAGTACCCAATACCTCATGAGAAGGAACATGGCTCCCTTTTAAGTTAGTTAATTCAACCCAGAACACAGAATGATTCAATGTGATTCATTCAATTAAAACAAACTAATAATCCAAGGTATGGTTATGATAATTATACAAGTTTATTATAATGTTTATGATACTAATTCTTCTTATCATCATAGAAAGTTCAATCTTGAACACCTAAACTTCCTTTAATCAGCAAATATTTCATAGCCCTCCACTGTATGCGAGGAATGATTCTAGGTCCTTAGGATATAGTTGTGAAAAGGACAAAGTGTATCAAGAACAGTTGGTGCCTTATATTTATATAGTCATCTCTCAGTTAATATTAGTAATTCAGAAATTTCTGAAATTTAGAGCTTGTCCATGATATAGATAAGAAAGAGCCTATTTCTCATTATTTTAAATAGGAAAAATTACAATGCATTTTACTGTGGCCCAAATCCCCAAACCAGCTTTTCATATTCACTAAAAATAGTAAAACACCTATAAAGACATAAAAATTACCAAATTAGAATGCAAGATACTGAAAACACCACTTCATTATTAAGCAATTAATATGGCTGTCAATAAACAATTCCATAATAAGCAATAACATAACCCTTTTTAGAAGAACCAAGAACGTGGGAAACTCACAGAATACACCCCCTTGGCTGACATGATGTACATTGGGAAAGTCAATGGATGATTCTGCTTCCACTCAGTACCAAGTCAGTTTTTTTTAGCACAAATAAGAAAACTAAATAAAATACATGAAATAATAATTTTTAGAAACATTAGATAATAGGCAATGCAGGACTGTAATCCCTGAAAGAACGGAAACCAATAAGGTGAGACTATGGGCTTCCCGGGCTTCCTAGGTGGGCTAGTGGTAAAGAGACTGCCTGCCAGAGCAGGAGACACAGAGACGCGGGCTCAGTCCCTGGGTCGGGAAGATCCCCTGGAGGAGGGCACGGCAACCCACTCCAGTATTCTTGCCTGGAGAGTCTCATGGACAAAGGAGCCTGGCGGCTACAGTCTATGGAGTCGCAAAGAGTTGGACACGGCTGAGCACATGTATACTCACACACAAACACACACACACACACACACACACACACACACACACACACAGATCCCTGTGTGGAGGCACTCCCTGAGCCATTGTGCGTAAAAAGGAGAAGCCCAAACATCTCACCAAGGGCAGAAGTTTCACTGAGATGAGGGCTCAGACATCGGAAGCTAAGACAGCTAAAACTTAGGAGACAGAGAAACAAAGAGAAAGGAATTTCACAAGGAAAGAGTTCCAGAGACCTGCACAAGGTTCCATTCGAATCTTTAGCTAAATATCCACCTTCCACCCAGACATGGTAAGACTCCAGGAAGCCAGGTATAGGCAGTAAACAATTGTTGGAGAAACAGCAGCCAGTGGAAAACTGTAAGCTGGGTAAAAGTGAAGTCACTCAGTCATGTCCAAGTCTTTGAGACCCCGTGGACTGTAGCCTACCAGGCTCCCTCTTCCATGGGATTTTCCAGGCAGGAATACTAGAGTGGGTTGCCATTGCCTTCTCCAGGAGATCTTACCAACCCATGGATTGAACCCAGGTCTCCCACATTGCAGGCAGATGCTTTTCCCCCTGAGCCACCAGGGAGGTCAGCTGGCTAGTTCTCTGCTAGCCCACAAGAATGAAAGATGCTCATGTTCTGGATAGCCAGAGTGGAACCATCACACTGGACACATAGGGCCTTCAGTACTATTTCTATGTACCAGTAATGAGCAATTTAAAATAATTGTTACCATTTAGATTAAGTCCTATCATCAGGCACATCTCTTTCATCAGGAATTGAAATTCTTCTGGAAATGTACAAGATTTCTCTTAGCATTTCAGAATTGGGTGTCACGTACATTGTTAGATCAGGAGCTGCACTTACCTTGAGATCAAAGGATCTTTTTCAAAGACATCTTCTTTCTTAAATATATAATGTAGTCACATTACAAATAATTTGTAAATCAGACAAATAATCCCAAGTTATAGCAAAACTTGGGTCATATTTGCAAGAAAAAAAGGAGGCGGAAGGATTTTTATCAGTTTCTGTCAGGATGTCACCATTTTGGATGCTACACCAGTATAGAAATATGTTTTAATTTACTTATTTAATTCATTAATTTATTAAATTTATTAATTTATTTAATCACTATTTCAAAAATCTTTTAACACACAGCTTGTTTCCCCACACAATAGTTACGCTCTGATCAGTGTTTTCCAATAGAACGTTTTGTGATGTTGGAAATGTTTCCTCTGTCTTTATTGTCCAATATGGTAGCCACTGATTACATAGAGAGTCCTTGAAATGTGGCCAGTGCAATTGAGAGAAAGAATTTTTTATGGTATTTAATTTTAATAATTTTAAATAGTCACAGGGCTCGTACCTGCCATATTGGACAGCACAGCTCTAGAGCAATGCCAACTGCAAAGGATGTACTTTTGAGGAGGCCACTATGTAACAATCATATGGTTACATGGAAATCAAGGTCAAACCGGTTAAGTGACTTACTACAGATAACCACAAAGTGAGAAAAGAACAAGGATTTAAATCTGGAAAACAAAGATCATGGCACCCGGTCCTATCACTTCATGGGAAATAGATGGGAAAATAGTGGAAACAGTGTCAGACTTTATTTTTATGGGCTCCAAAATCACTACAGATGGTGACTGCAGCCATGAAATTAAAAGACGCTTACTCCTTGGAAGGAAATTTATGACCAACCTAGATAGCATATTGAAAAGCAGAGCATTACTTTGCCAACAAAGTTTCATCTAGTCAAGGCTATGGTTTTTCCTGTGGTCATGTATGCATGTGAGAGTTGGACTGTGAAGAAGGCTGAGCGCCAAAGAATTGATGCTTTTGAACTGTGGTGTTGGAGAAGACTCTTGAGGGTCCCTTGGACTGCAAGGAGATCCAACCAGTCCACTCTGAAGGAGATCAGCCCTGGGATTTCTTTGGAGGGAATGATGCTGAAGCTGAAACTCCAGTACTTTTGCCACCTCATGTGAAGAGTTGACTCACTGGAAAAGACTCTGATGCTGGGAAGGATTGGGGGAAGGAGGAGAAGGGGACAACAGAGGATGAGATGGCTGGATGGCATCACTGACTCGATGGACATGAGTCTAAGTGAACTCCAGGAGTT
>NW_011494274.1:4970344-4975692 GCF_000754665.1 Bison bison bison | reverse complement strand
GTCTAAGTGAACTCCAGGAGTTGGTGATGGACAGGGAGGCCTGGCATGCTGCGATTCATGGGGTCACAAAGAGTCGGACACGACTGATCGACTGAACTGAACTGAACTGAACTGAAACCCAAATAGGGCTT
The DNA here is from genome assembly GCF_000754665.1 of Bison bison bison. Lineage (NCBI taxonomy): Eukaryota > Metazoa > Chordata > Mammalia > Artiodactyla > Bovidae > Bison > Bison bison. The sequence goes on along the minus strand of NW_011494274.1, from coordinate 4,975,561 downwards.
CCCAGATGGCACTAGTGGTAAAGAACCCACCTGACAATGCAGGAGATTTAAGATACATGGGTTTGATCCCTGGGCTGGGAAGATTCCCTAGAGGAAGGCATGGCAATCACTCTAGTATTCTTGCCTGGAGAATCCCATAGACAGAGGAGCCTGGCAGGCTAAGGTCCATAGCATTGCAGAGTCAGATATGACAAAGTGACTTTAACAGGCATGCTCACAAATCCAAATAATTGATTCCAAACTTCTCTGTGTTCATCATTCTACTCTTGCTCTGAGATGCTGCAGATATGAGTATTTGATGGATTTTTGTTGATGGTGGTAATGGTGGGTTTTGTTTTTTTTGTTTCACTCCACAGCATGGAGGGTCTTAGTTCCCCAGTCAGGGATCAAACCCATGCCTCTTCTGCCCTCTACAGTGGAAGAACAGAGTCTTAACCACCAGGGAGTTCCATCTCTGTAGTTTTAAATTTTTGTATTTTAAACCTAGATGTCCATCAGCAGATGAATGGATAAGAAAGCTGTGGTACATATACACAATGGAGTATTACTCAGCCATTAAAAAGAATACATTTGAATCAGTTCTAATGAGGTGGATGAAACTGGAGCTTATTATACAGAGTGAAGTAAGCCAGAAGGAAAAACATCAATACAGTATACTAACACATATATATGGAATTTAGAAAGATAGTAACAATAACCCTGTGTACGAGACAGCAAAAGAGACACTGATGTATAGAACAGTCTTATGGACTCTGTGGGAGAGGGAGACGGTGGGAAGAAAAAAAAAAATTTGTATTTTGGACTTCCCTGGTGGCTCAGACAGTAAAACGTCTGTCTACAATGTGGGAGACCTGGGTTCAATCCCTGGGTCAGGAAGATCCCCTGGAGAAGGAAATGACAATCCACTCCAGTACTATTGCCTGGAAAATCCCATGGATAGAGGAGCCTGATGTTTGTATTATGTTTGCTAATTTACATTCATAAAATTTTACTTTTTCCATTTATCTTGCTTCCTAAGGAAATTGTATAGCTCCAAGTGCTTTGTAGATAATTCTTTTCAAATAAAAAATTTATATAAGTAGTTCAATTCAGTTCAGTCTCTCAGTCATGTCCGACTCTTTGCCACCCTATGAACTGCAGCATGTCAGTCCTCCCTGTCCATCAACAGCTCCCAGAATTTACTCAAACTCATGTCCATTGAGTCGGTGATCCCATCCAACCATCCCATCCTCTGTTGTCCCCTTCTCCTCCCACCTTCAGTCTTTTCCAGCATCAGGGTCTTTTCAAACGAGTCAGTTCTTCACATCAGGTAGCCAAAGTATAGGACTTTCAGCTTCAACATCAGTCCTTCCAATGACCACCCAGGACTGATTTCCTTTAGGATGGACTGGTTGGATTTCCTTGCAGTCCAAGGGACTCTCAAGAATCTTCTCCAACACCACAACTCAAAAGCATCAATTCTTCAGCACTGAGTTTTCTTTATAGTCCAACTCTCACATCCATACATGACTACTGGAAAAACCATAGCCTTGACTAGATGGACCTTTGTTGGCAAAGTAATGTCTCTGCTTTTTAATATGCTGTCTAGGTTGGTCATAGCTTTCCTTCCAAGGAGTAATAGATATCACCATTTTATTGTTAGAGAAACTGAAACAGAAAGAAGAAAACCTAAACAGTGAATTCTGTATCCGCTTTAACTGAAGACATTTTAAAGCTATATATGCAAGCCTAGAAATGGAAATAATTTTGATCACTTATATTAAGTGGGTTGTCTTAGAGGACAAGAGTAAGTATTCACTTACGTGCACACAAATAATATTTTAATCCTTAATAATGTTAATTCACTACAATGCACAAAGTGTCAAAGCCACTTTACAGAAGTCTAAGCTTCATTTGCAGTTTGTCTGAGTAGCGTAAAACTTCATCATCATCTAAGAGCTGGTAGAAATGCTCATAAGTTTAGCTTTAAGAATTTTATTTCTCAGCTTGTACTGATGTGTACTAAACATGTCCACTATTGACAAGTTATTAGATTTACTGACAGTTTGAGGGCTCCAGTTCACCCAGACAAGACTATTACATATAACCATTGGTGATGGTTATTCATGTCTTAAAGGCAATAAAGAAGTTTATTATACCACAGGAAGAGACAAATAAGTGAAGTTTGGTGTGCCTTCAAGTTTGTAAGATTGATTTTCAGAATATTATCTGGAAAAAAAAAACATTTTGTTACATTTTAAAATAATAATTTTGATTTTTATAATTTACATATTGGGTAAATATTTCATATACTATGATGATTATTTATAACTTTCAATGAAAAATATTGCAAACATTTCAAAATATTTTATTTAAAGTATTTTAAATGGTGCCTACATTCCAGTTTTAATTATGTGACAGTTATTGGCATAGGAAAAAAAAGAATGAAAAAATGGCAAATTCATACAAATGGTGATGTTCGAGGGATAAAATTCTGTGTATTTTGTCAAAGTGTTATTAATATAATTACGTTATTTTGTAAAGGAAAAAATAGCTTCAAACATATAATTCAAGGGAGGTATATTCTTTTCCTGACTATACAAATTGATTAACCCAGCTTTAAAGTATTTAGAAAACAGTTAAATTCAAATGAGTTTTCCTTTTTTAAAATGGTCTTGCACGGCAAAGTGAAGTGAAAACCGTGAACTAATTATGTGGTAAATTCAATTAGTGTAGCCACCTAATCTAAATTATTCAGGCTCATTGTAGCTCCAAGAAAGCAAGGACACCCTGCCCAGGACCCAGCCATGTGCAAACAGACCATTAGTAAATCCTGTCAATGGTAAAAAAACAAAATTGATAATGTTCTTCCTATTCTAACCACTTTTTCTACTTGTGGGAGTATGAAACATCAGATAATTTCATCAATGGCTTTATTTAAATTAAAGAAAAGACTGGAAAAGTCATTCCTATATCGACTGATTTTTAATACATGTAACATGTTGTTCAGTCGTCCAGTGGTGTCCAACTCTCTGTGAGCCCATGGACTGCAGCACGCCAGGCCTCCCTGTCCTTCACCACCTCCCAAAGTTTGCCCAAGTTCATGTTCATTGCATTGGTGATACCATCCAGCCATCTCATCCTCTGATGCCCTTTTCTCCTTCTGCCTTAAATCTTTCCCAGCATCATGGATTTTTCCAATGAGTCAGCTGTTCTCATCAGATGACCAAAATACTGGAGTTTCAGCTTCAGCATCAGTCCTTCCAACGAGTATTCAGGGTTGATTTCCCTTAAGATGACTGGTTTGACCTCTTTGCTGTCCAAGGGATTTTCAGAAGTCTTCTCCAGCACCACAGTTTGAAGACATCATTTCTTCAGAGATCTGCCTTCTTTACAGTCCAGCTCTTACAACTGTGCGTGCACTGGGAAGACCATAGCCTTCACTATATGGACCTTTGTCGCCAAAGTAATGTCTCTGCTTTTCAACACACTGTCTAGGTTTATCACAGTTTTCCTGCCAAGAAGCAAAGATCTTCTGATTTCTTGGCTGCAGTCACCATCCGCAGTGACTTTAGAGCCCAAGAAGATGAGATATGTCATGATTTCTACCTTTTCCCCCTCTATTTGCCAAAGAGTAAAGGGAACATTTCATGCAAAGATGGGCATGATAAAGGACAGAAATGGTATGGACTTAACAGAAGCAGAAGATATTAAGAAGAGGTGGCAAGAATACACAGAAGAACTGTACAAAAAAGAGCTTCATGACCCAGATAATCACGATGGTATGATCACTGACCTAGAGCCAGACATCCTGGAATGTGAAGTCAAGTGGGCCTTAGAAAGCATCACTACAAACAAAGCTAGTGGAGGTGATGAAATTCCAGTGGAGCTATTTCAAATCCTGAAAGATGATGCTGTGAAAGTGCTACACTCAATATGCCAGCAAATTTGGAAAACTCAGCAGTGGCCACAGGACTGAAAAAGGTCAGTTTTCATTCCAATCCCAAAGAAAGGCAATGCCAAAGAATGCTCAAACTACCGCACAATTGCACTCATCTCACATGCTAGTAAAGTAATGCTCAAAATTCTCCAAGCCAGGCTTCAGCAATATGTGAACTGTTCTGATGTTCAAGCTGGTTTTAGAAAAGGCAGAGGAACCAGAGATCAAATTGCCAACATGGATCATGGGAAAAGCAAGAGAGTTCCAGAAAAACATCGATTTCTGCTTTCTTGACTATGCCAAAGCCTTTGACTGTGTGGATCACAATCAACTGTGGAAAATTCTGAAAGAGATGGGAATACCAGACCATCTGACCTGCCTCTTGAGAAATTTGTATGCAGGTCAGGAAGCAACAGTTAGAACTGGACATGGAACAACAGACTGGTTCCAAATAGGAAAAGGAGTATGTCAAGGCTGTATATTGTCACCCTGCTTATTTAACTTCTATGCAGAGTACATCATGAGAAACGCTGGACTGGAAGAAACACAAGCTGGAATCAAGATTGCCTGGAGAAATATCAATAATCTCAGATATGCAGATGACACCACCCTTATGGCAGAAAGCTTTGAAGAGGAACTGAAAAGCCTCTTGATGAAAGTGAAAGAGGAGAGTGAAAAAGTTGGCTTAAAGCTCAACATTCAGAAAACGAAGATCATGGCATCTGGTCCCATTACCTTATGGCAAATAGATGGGAAAACAGTGAAAACAGTGTCAGACTTTATTTTTGGGGAGCTCCAAAATCACTGCAGATGGTGACTGCAGCCATGAAATTAAAAGACGCTTACTCCTTGGAAGCAAAGTTATGACCAACCTAGATAGCATATTCAAAAGCAGAGACATTACTTTGCCAACAAAGGTCCATCTAGTCAAGGCTATGATTTTTCCTGTGGTCATGTATGGATGTGAGAGTTGGACTGTGAAGAAGGCTGAGCACTGAAAAATTGATGCTTTTGAACTGTGGTGTTGGAGAAGACTCTTGAGAGTCCCTTGGACTGCAAAGAGATCCAACCAGTCCATTCTGAAGGAGATCAGCCCTGGGATTTCTTTGGAAGGAATGATGCTGAAGCTGAAACTCCAGTACTTTGGCCACCTCATGTGAAGAGTTGACTCATTGGAAAAGACTCTGATGCTCGGAGGGATTGGAGGCAGGAGGAGAAGGGGACGACAGAGGATGAGATGGCTGGATGGCATCACTGACTCGATGGACGTGAGTCTGAGTGAACTCCGAGAGTTGGTG
>NW_011494274.1:4965668-4970147 GCF_000754665.1 Bison bison bison | reverse complement strand
GACAGGGAGGCCTGGCATGCTGCGATTCATGGGGTCGCAAAGAGTCGGACATGACTGAGTGACTGAACTGAACTGAACTGAACTGAATGGGGCCAGATGCCGTGATCTTAGTTTGGTGTTTTTTGTTATTTTTTTAATATTTAGTTTTAAGCCCGCTCTTTCACTCTCCTCCTTCACCCTCATCAAGAGGCTCTTTAGTTTCTCTTTGCTCTCTGCCATTAGAGTGGCACCATCCACATATCAAAGGTTGTTGGTGTTCCTCCTGCCTATCTTGATTCCAGCTTGTCTCATCCAGCCCGGTATTTCTCATGATGTGCTCCGTGTATAGGTTAAATAAACAGGGTGACAGCAGACAGCCCAGTGGTACTCCTTTCTACATGTTAAATGTTCTCAAAATCATCTGCATGTGCCACAGGTGACCGGGACCTTAGGTCAAGGGAAATTGGAGAAGATACTTTTCCTCCTGTTTGAGATTTGAACTGTTGAGGTAAGAAAATGAATAGCCCGTCATCTATTTTCAGTTTGCCTATTTACAGAGCAACTTGCGATCAATCCCATACTCTCCTCGTGGAACAATCTGGGATTTAAAAGAGAAGAGACACTATCTACCACTTCTGCACAGGTATCTAAACTTCTCTTCTTGACTTCCTCCCTGGAAGAAAGTGAAATCGCTCAGTCGTGTCCAATTCTTTGCGAGCCCATGGACTGTAGCCTATGAGGCTCCTCTGTCCATGTGATTTCCCAGGCAATAGTACTGGAGTGGATTGCCATTTCCTTCTCCAGGGGATCTTCCTGACCCAGGGATCGAACCTGGGTCTCCCGCATTGTAGACAGATGCTTTACTGTCTGAGCCACCAGGGAAGTATAGAGAACAGTGTCAAAATGCCATTTTGGGAAATATAAACTCTGTATTCCTTAGTAGTACATTGGAAGCCCTGGATAGTCCAAGATAATCTCCCAACCTCTAGATTCTTAATGTAATCATGTCTTCAACATACCTTTTGCCAGATAAGGTAATATTTACAGATTCCAGGGGTCAGAACCTGGGTATCTCTGGGGGGCGGATGCTATTATGCAGCTTATTACAGAAATGTTAATGGTTCTGATGGCAGAGATAATGAAGATGGCAATGATGTTACTGCAGACAATAGCAGAAATGTTAACAAATGCCATGCTATTAATATAAGCTGTGATAGTGGAGGTGATGTTGATGCTAGCAAAGGCAATGGTGAGGTTAACGTGAGCATCATGGCAGGACTGGGGACTTTAATGAAAGTGAGTTAGTCTCGATGGTGGGTTGGACACCACAGGGCAAACAGCACCTTTGAGTCTAACTCCAAAGGACAGAACACAGTGCCCTAAATGGACTAACCAAGCTATCAGCTTGTCTTTCAGCAAGTAATGTCAGCTAGCTGAGCAACTTAGAGCAGCAGCTGAGACAGTGAGAGAGAAAAGTCTCACAGTTGCAGGGGAATAGGATTTACATAAAGGTTTCCTCATGAAAGGGAATTTGCCAACATGACTGCCAGTGTTCCAGTTTCTGAAAGCACTTGTGCATTCTCCTGAAGTCTCCAAATGCTTCCCCTCTGATGTAAGACCTCAGGCATCCAGGAGCCACACCACAGATTTTGACAATAAGCTACTCCAGTTTCCTGGAAAGAGGACAATTGGTGCACCAGGCCACCGGTAGGGCAGATCATTGTTCTGAAATCCAATCTGTCTTGGTGCACTGATGTATTGTAAATGACCCCCAGCTCTACCACCCAATGGACTAAGCTTTCCCAGAGAGAAGTTTCATCAGTCCCCTCCAAACCTTTTTGCTCCCTTCTTTTGGCATGCTCAGCACCCTGCCCTGAGAAGTCTGAGTTTATTAGACGTCTATTATAACTGACATATTGTTGCAGTGGGGGTGAAGAGATGCCGTAGACAGATGATCTTAATTGGCTTTCTTCCAAAAGAATTTTTTTTTAAGAGGAGACAGCTGAAATTCATCCCCATTTACAATTAGTAAAACTTTCTTTCATTATTGAAATGCTTGCTGAAACAGCAGCCACATCAGGGTGACAAATCCCGTTATCATGCTTTTGGCAATTGTCTCCCCCAAAGACGCCTATTGAGAGCATTGTCTGGGTTTGTGTATGAGACTGACAATCAAGCTCCAGGCAGAGGGTGGGGGCAGCTACACAGCCTGCTGCAAAGTGCCTTTGTGTGTGTGTGTGTGTGTGTGTGTGTGTGTGCGCGTGCGTGTGAGCACATGGGCGCATTTCTGGTTGTTCAGCAGAGAGATCTAAGGTTCTGGAAAAATCCGAGCATGCACTATGTGCGCTAACAAGATCAGTCATCGGGCATTAGTGAGATTCTCAAGCTTCGCCCCTTTAGTTTTCCATTTTCTTGTATTTTTCTCTGTGAGCGATGGCAGGTGCTATTTGTTTGTCAGGCTGTGACGGGACAAAATGAGGGTGGGAGTGGGGAGGGATCACTTTTTTAAGTGAGCAGTTACCAGCTGAGCTCACATGGTTGACAATAGAATCGTGACGAAAGGCACCAACAATAGCACATAAAGCTCACCCCTTTAGAGTCTCATGGAATGAACTGGTTCTGAAGGGACGGAGAAGGCACACTCGCCTCTGTGCCCCTTTTCTGCCCGGTAACGGAAACTGGACAGGCCCTGCTGGCCTGGCACCGGTAGATGGTTGAGTTTGTCAAACTTAAAGGTATTTCTCTCTATGAAAATGGAGAAGACATAGGGAAGACCTGCACACGTTGAGTGGAAGGAGAGAAGGGAAAGGAAAGTGGGGAGGGAGAAAGCGTCAATGGAGCAAGGCAGGTAACTGCTCTCAGTTCCCGTGGGACACGAGCCTCATTTTCTTCCACCAAACAAACTACCTCAGTCGTGCTGTTTAAATAGCTCTGTTGACTTATCGTCTAACATGCACCAGGCAGTTTTCTCCCATAGTCATCATGAGTGCTGACAGTTCCTTTCTCTTTGACCAACTCACCAGAAGCCTGTTGGCTAACCCAGTCTGTTCCTTCTCCAGACAGCCCCTTCTAGTTTTAAAACCACACTTTAAACCAAGCGAAGCCTGCTGTCCATGACCATGAGCCTTGTTCTGATATAGACAGAGCCGTGTGCTCACTGTCATGGTTTTGCTGAGGCATGTCATGCCAGACGGGCTTCTCTTGTGGCTCAGTGCTAAAGAATCCACCTGCCAGGGCAGCAGACACAGGTTCTATCCCTGAATCAGGAAGATTCCCCTGGAGAAGGAAATGGCAACCCAATCCAGTACTCTTGCCTGGGAAATCCCATGGACAGAGGAGCCTGGTGGGCTACAGTCCATGGGGCTGCAAAAGATTCAGACACAACAAACATAACAAAATCAGGGCAGATGCACAGATTGAGGCTGAGAGGTAAAGCAATAAATAATGCTGCTTGAAAGAGACCTATTGAACTGACATCAGAAAATCCCCTGCCCTTGGGATTCTAGGGTGACTGGAATGAAAGTTGAACTCTGTATGGCATTATCATTGGTATATTTTCATGATTTTCATACTCGAATGAGATCAAGAAAGTCAGAATCTATCTCAGTGTAAGCACTGCGAGGGTACAAACCAATTTGCATCATGATCACCTCTCTAGGTACTAAAGCATAGTAGGTTCTCAAAACATTTATATCAGATGAAGGTATTACTGAGTTTAACTTATCTTTACCAGGTACTGTGTGCCAGCGATAACTTTCATGCTTACAATAAATATCAGACACTCAGCATCATAGGCAAAACATCACATAAAATAGTACCTTTGCTTTCAAAATAACCTAGAGTTGAGGACAGGAGATAGAGATATAAACTAAAAGGTGTTGTAAAAACTAAGATTGCGGCATATGGTCACATCACATCAGGGCAAATAGACGGGGAAGCAAAGGAAATGGTGACAGACTTGATTTTCTTGGGCTCCAAAATCACTGTGGATGGTGACTGCAGCCATCAGTCACTTTTAATTTCATTCTTTTAACAAAATTAAAAGACACTTGCTCCTTGGAAGAAAAGCTGTGACAAATCTATCAGTTCAGTTCAGTTGCTCAGTCGTGTCTGACTCTTTGCACCCCATGAATCACAGCCCGCCAGGCCTCCCTGTCCATCACCAACCCATGGAGTTCACTCAAACTCATGTTCATTGAGTTGGTGATGCCATCCAGCCATCTCATCCTCTGCTGTCCCCTTCTTCTCCTGCCCCAATCCCTCCCAGCATCAGGGTCTTTTCCAATGAGTCAACTCTTGGCATGAGGTGGCCAAAGTACTGGAGTATCAGCTTCAGCATCAGTCCTTCCAATGAACAACCAGGGCTGATCTCCTTCAGAATGGACTGGTTGGATCTCCTTGCAGTCCAAGGGACTCTCAAGAGTCTTCTCCAACACCACAGTTCAAAAGCATCAATCCTTGGGCACTCAGCTTCCTTCACAGTCCACCTCTCACATCAAT
>NW_011494274.1:4965445-4965568 GCF_000754665.1 Bison bison bison | reverse complement strand
TGATGTACTCTGCATAGAAGTTAAAGAAGCAGGGTGACAATATACTGCCTTGATGTACTCCTTTCCCAATTTGGAACCAGTCCATTGTTCCATGTCCAGTTCTAACTGTTGCTTCCTGACCTG
>NW_011494274.1:4964759-4965345 GCF_000754665.1 Bison bison bison | reverse complement strand
ATGGACTGGTTGGATCTCCTTGCAGTCCAAGGGACTCTCAAGAGTCTTCTCCAACACCACAGTTCAAAAGCATCAATCCTTGGGCACTCAGCTTCCTTCACAGTCCAACTCTCACATCCATACATGACCACTGGAAAAACCATAGCCTTAAGATGGACCTTTGTTGGCAAAGTAATATCTCTGCTTTTGAATATGCTATCTAGGTTGGTCTCAACTTTCCTTCCAAGGAGTAAGGGTCTTTTAATTTCATGGCTGCAGTCACCATCTGCAGTGATTTTGGAGCCCAGAAAAATAAAGTCTGACACTGTTTTCACTGTTTTCCCATCTATTTGCCATAAAGTGATGGGACCAGATGCCATGATCTTCGTTTTCTGAATATTGAGCTTTAAGCCAACTTTTTCAGTATCCTCTTTCACTTTCATCAAGAGGCTTTTTAGTTCCTCTTCACTTTCTGCAATAAGGGTGGTATCATCTGCATATCTGAGTTTATTGATATTTCTCCCCGCAATCTTGATTCCAGCTTGTGTTTCTTCCAGCCCAGCATTTCTCATGATGTACTCTGCATAGAAGTTAAAGAAGCAGGGTG
>NW_011494274.1:4955840-4964659 GCF_000754665.1 Bison bison bison | reverse complement strand
CTTTCAAAATTTTCCACAGTTTATTGTGATCCACACAGTCAAAGGCTTTGGCATAGTCAATAAAGCAGAAATAGATGTTTTTCTGGAACTCTTTTGCTTTTTCCATGATCCAGCAGATGTTGGCAATTTGATCTCTGGTTCCTCTGCCTTTTCTAAAACCAGCTTGAACATCAGGAAATTCATGGTTCACATATTGCTGAAGCCTGGCTTGGAGAATTTTGAGCATTACTTTACTAGCATGTAAGATGAGTGCAATTGTGCGGTAGTTTGAGCATTCTTTGACATTGCCTTTCTTTGGGATTGGAATGAAAACTGACCTTTTCCAGTCCTGTGGCCACTGCTGAGTTTTCCAAATTTGCTGGCATATTAAGTGCAGCACTCTCACAGCATCATCTTTCAGGATTTGAAATGGCTCCACTGGAATTTCATCACCTCCACTAGCTTTGTTTGTAGTGATGCTTTCTAATGACTGGATGACTTTACATTCCAGGATGTCTGGCTCTAGTTGAGTGATCACACCATCGTGATTATCTGGGTCATGAAGCTCTTTTTTGTATAGTTCTTCTGTGTATTCTTGCCACCTCTTCTTAATATCTTCTGCTTATATTAGGTCCATACCATTTCTGTCCTTTATTGAGCCCATCTTTGCATGAAATGTTCCCTTGGTATCTCTAATTTTCTTGAAGAGATATCTAGTCTTTCCCATTCTGTTGTTTTCCTCTATTTCTTTGCATTGATCACTGAGGAAGACTTTCTTATTTCTCCTTGCTATTCTTTGGAACTCTGCATTCAGATGCTTGTATCTTTCCTTTTCTCCTTTGCTTTTCATTTCTCTTCTTTTCACAGCTATTTGTAAGGCCTCCTCAGACAGCATATTAAGAAAACAGAGACATTATTTTGCCAACAAAGGTCAGTGTAGTCAAAGCTATGGTTTTTCCAGTAGTCATGTACAGATGTGAAAGTTGGACCATAAAGAAGCACCAAAGAATTGATGCTTTTGAGCTATGGTATTGGAGAAGATTCTTGAGAGACCCTTGGACTGCAAGGTGATCAAACCAGTCAATCCTAAAGGAAATCAACCCTGACTATTCATTGGAAGAAATGATGCTAAAGCTGAAGCTCCAATACTTTGGCCATATGATGCAATGAGCCAACTCATTGGAAAAGACCCTGATGCTGGGAAAGATTGAGGGCAGGAGGAAAAGGGGACGACAAAGGATGAGGTGGTTGGATGGCATCACCGACTCAACGGACATAATAAATTTGAGCAAACTCTGGGAGATGGTGAAGGACAGGGAAACTGGTGTGCTGCAGTCCATGGGGTCTCAAAGAGTCAAACACGACTGAGTGGTGAACACCAACAGCCACAATAGCTCTGATAAAAGCATGCTCGGGGTGAAGGAGAAAACAATCATTCCTATATGAGAGGGAGGATTAGGAAAATAATTTTCTATAAATTGACTTTTGAATTGAGTTTTAGAAGATGAATAGGAATGAAGCAGTTGTCCATGCCTTTGAACTGCCAGCCCTAAACCTGATTCTACTTCATCATGACCTCAGCGGTGTCCCCTCCATACCATGAATTTATCTGCTGTGATTCTCTTTCAACAGTCACGGAAGACTCTTGAAACCTGGATACCAGTTCATTTCAATTGATCCTCTATCACCATTAGCTGAAATATTAGCCCTAGAGATCATCCTCTCCTTCATCCCAAACTCCTCTGGCCTCCCCATCTCCTACCTCCATTCAAATGAGCAGAGAAGTCAAGGGATGGATTACCGAGGATTCTGTATTCAGCCATCTAAGGAAGCAAGATACTTATTCTGCAAATGCAGCTTCCAGGTAAGTCTTCAAGGCCCCACTTGCAACCAATTTTTTACCTGTAACCCCCTCTTGTATGGAAATTCTAGAACTTCTACTGCTCTGACAAATTTTAAGTGCATCTTCTCAAGCTCTCATTTCATGAAAACTAAATTATATCCTCAAACTTCTTAAAAGATACTTTTTCCCTGTCTTAGCCTTTACCAAAATCATCATCCTGTTTTCCTTACACCTTCCCTGATGGAAATATCTTATTCTCCTGACACTCATAACCCACAGGCCTCATGAGGAGATCCAGCATTATTCCTGCTTTGCCTGGCTATTTCCAAATTATAATACTTTGCACACTCCATCTTTGAAATACTTGGCATCTGGTCACATACCACTGACTAACCCTAATCACTCTCTCTCCCAACTTTCTTATGTCCCTCATTAATTATAAATATTAGCATATGACTCACAGCTTTAGCCCAAATTTAGCCGCTGTCCTACATATCTCCAGTTAATATATGGAAGACCCACTCCATGTTCAAATCTCACAGTTCCTTATCATCCACAACTCCAATGCCATCAAAGCCACTCTACTTCTTGAATTGGTCATCATTTTGAATCATTCTAACACGTGCTGTCAAACTCCAGCCTGTAATTCTTTGTCAACCATATCCTATATTTTTCAACATGTCCCCTCTCTCATACACCTATTGCCATCACCCCATCTCTAATATACCCTCAACGCCTGACCATCACCAATCTTTGATAGGTTTTTCTATTTTTCTCACTTCTCTGAAGAAATGTTGCTTCCAGAAACTTCACATTTCTCCTTCTCTGTAATGCAGAGTAATTCTAGTCTATCCTGGACTAATCATAGAATAGCAATTCTCAAAGTGTGGTCTAGAGACACTTGCAGTGTCACTAGGATCTTTTTAAGGGATTTGCAAAGGAAAAATTATTTTTGTAATATAAATTAAGAAATTATTTGCTTTTTTCACTGTCAGTTTCCATAGTGTATAATGAGTTTTCCAGGAGCTACATGACATGGGATATTGAGACGCATAAAATGTGGAGTTAGATATGGCAATCCAGCTCTCTGGTACTAACAGAGACCAGAGAGAGATTTGCAAAAATGAAAAAAAAAAAAACAAAACAGTTTTTTATAAATTAAATTGTATTTTTGAAAATACAATTGTTTTTCATTAAAAGAAACCATTAGGATTTTATTGGCTTGTTTTTTTTAATAAAATTTTATATTAAATTTCCATCTCAATTTTTAATATGGTAAACACCTATAATTACAACCACATAAACAGAAACTCTTGGAGCCCTTTGATACTTTTTCAAGAGTATCAAGGGTCCTGGGAACCACAGTTTGAAAACCACTCAGGCCATGCTGTCAGATTTCCATCTTTTACTTCCAAGAGGCCTCTTCATTTTGAAAATTTTCGATTTGAAAGTCAAAGCATTTTCCTTTTGCATTCAATTCTTCTGGTATGAATTAATTTTTTTTCTGCTAAAAGCCAAATAATCTATAGCCCTTGTCTTTGCTCACTCACTAAGTTGTGTCCTACTCTGCTACCCCATGGACTGCAGCACACCATGTTCTCTGTCCTTCACTGTCTCCCAGAGTTTGCTCAAACTCATGTCCGTTGAATCAATGATGCCATCCAAACACCTCATCCTCTGTGACCCTCTTCTACTCCTGCCTTCAATCTTTCCCAGCATCAGGGTCTTTTCCTATGAGTTGGCTCTTCACATCATATGGCCAAAGTACTGGAACTTCAGCTTCAGCATCAGTCCTTCCAATGAATAGCCAGGGTTGATTTCCTTTAAGATTGAGTGGTTGATCACCTTGCAGTCCAAGGAACTCTCAAGAGTCCTCTCCAGCACCATAGTTTGAAAGCATCAATTCTTTGGTGCTTAGCTTTCTTTATGGTCCAACACTCAGATCCATACATTTCTACTGGAAAAACCATAGTTTTGACAATACAGACCTTTGTCAGCAAAGTAATATCTGTGCTTTTTAATATGCTGTCTAGGTTTGTCACAGATTTTCTTCCAAGGAGCAAGCATCTCTTAATTTTGCAGCTGCAGTCACTATCCACAGGGATTTGGGGCCCCAAAAATGAAAATCAGTCACTATTTTCACTTTTTCCCCATCTATTTGTCATGAAATGATGGGACCAAATGCCATGATCTTCATTTTTTGAATGTTGAGTTTTAAGTCAGCTTTTTCACTCTTCTCTTTCACCTTCATCAACAGGCTCTTTAGTTTCTCTTCAGTTTTTGCCATTTAAGTGGTATCATCTGCATATCTGAGGTTGTTGATATTTCTCCTGGCAATCTTGATTCCAGCTTGTGAGTCATCCAGCCCGGCATTTCACATGATGTGTTCTGCATATAATTTAAATAAGTAGGGTGACAACAAAAGGCCTTGCCATACTCCTTTCTCAGTTTTGAACCATCCTATTGTCCCATGCCCGGTTCTACTGTTGCCTCTTGTTCTGCATACAGGCTTCTCAGGAGACAGGTCAGGTGATCTGGTATTCCCATCTCTTGAAGAATTTTCCACAGTTTGTTGTGATCCACACAGTCAAAGGCTTTAATGTAATCAGTGAAACAGAAGTAGGAACTTTTTGGAATTTCCTTGCTTTTTCTTTGATCCAGTAGGAAACTTGATGTCTGATTCCTCTGCCTTTCCTAAATCCAGCTTGTACATCTGGAAGTTCTTGGTTCACACACTGCAGAAGCCTAGCTTGAAGGATTTTGAGATTAATCTTGCTCACATGTGAACTGAGTGCAATTGTGTGGTAGTTTGAACTTTTTTGGGCATTGCCCTTCTTTGGAACTGGGATGAAAATTGATCTTTTCCAGTCTTGTGATCACTGCTGAGCTTTCCAAATTTGCTGGCATATAGCTCTAAATATATTTTATTCCTACCCTCTGCACTTACTAATAAGGATCCTCATTCCAGTCAATTCTTATAGCAATGTCCTCAGTCTCATTTCATACCATTTATTTTCATCAATCAGTCAGTTCAGTTGCTCAGTCGTGTTCAACTCTTTGCGACCCCGTGGACTGCAGCACGCCAGGCCTCCCTGTCCATCACCAACACCCAGAGTTTACTCAAACTTATGTCCATTGAGTCAGTGATGCCATCCAACCATCTCATCCTCTATTGTCCCCTTCTCCTCCTGCCTTCAATCTTTCCCAGCATCAGGGTCTTTTCCAATGAGTCAATTCTTTGCGTCAGGAGGCCAAAGTATTGGAGTTTCAGCTTCAACATCAGTCCTTCCAATGAACATTCAGGACTGATGTCCTTTAGGATTGACTGATTGGATCTCCTTGCAGTCCAAGAGACTCTCAAGAGTCCTTTCCAACACCACAGTTCAAAAGCATCAATTCTTCAGCACTCAGTCTTCTGTATGGTCCAGCTCTCACATCCAAACATGACCGTTGGAAAAACCATAGCTTTGACTAGATGGAACTTTGTCAGCTAGTTTATTTATTTTCACAATCATCCTCAAATACTTGCTCCTTTTTTATATCTTAGTTTCTTATCTATTCTTATTTTCTTCCGCTTATAAACTGATAAAAGTTCATCTAATTTTTCAACTTTTGTTGTTGATTTACAATGTTGTGGTAATTTTAGGTATACAATAAAATGAATCAGTCATACATAAATATATATCCACTCTTTTCTGGATTCTTTTCCCATATAGACCACTATAGAGTATTGAGTAGCATTCCCTGTGCTATACAGTAAGTCCTCATTAGTTACCTGTTTTAAGTATGCTGCTGCTGCTAAGTCACATCAGTCAGGTCCGACTCTGTGCAACCCCATAGACAGCAGCCCACCAGGCTCCCCCGTCCCTGGGATTCTCAAGGCAAGAACACTGGAGTGGTTTGCCATTTCCTTCTCCAATGCATGAAAGTGATAAGTGAAAGTGAAGTTGCTCAGCCTGCAGCCTACCAGGCTCCTCTGCCCACGGGATTTTCCAGGCAAGAGTACTGGAGTGGGTCCCCAGTGCCTTCTCCGATTTTAAGTACAGTAGGGCATATATGTCAGTCCCAATCACTTAATTTATCCCTCTGGAAACCGTAAGTTCGTTTTCTCCATCTGTCTATGACTCTATTTCTGTTTTGTAGATAAGTTCATTTGTACCTCTTTTTTAGATTACATGTATAAGGGATATCATATGCTATTTGTCTTTCTCTGACTTACTTCACTCAATATGACAATCTCTAGGTCAATCCACAGTACTGTAAATGGCATTATTTTGTTATTTTTTATAGTTGAGTAATATTCCATTGTGTATATATCACATCTTCTTTATACATTTCTCTGTTGGCGAATATTTAGGAAGCTTCCATGTTCTGACTACTGTAAATAGTACTGCAATGACCATTAGGATGCATATAGCCTTTCACATTATGGTTTTCTCTGGATGTATGCCCGGGAGCAGGATTGCTGGATCATGTGGTAGCACTATTTAAAAAAAGAAAAGAAGACGACTCTGTACTGTTCTCCATAGTGGCTGTGTGTGTGTGCTTAGTCATGTCCAACTCTTTGCAACCTTTTCAAAGGCTGTAGCCCACCAGACTCCTCTGTCCATAGGATTTCCCATGCAAGAATACTAGAGTAGGTTGCCATTTCCTTCTCTCAGGGATCTTCCAGACCCAGGAATCAAACCCATGCCTCTCAAGTGTCCTGCATTGGTGGGCAGGTTCTTTACCACTAGTACCACTTGGGAAGCTAAACCAGTTGGTAGAGTGGCTATATCAATTTACATTCCCTTCTCCTACGTCGTCTCCAGTATCTACTGTTTGCAGCTATTTTGATGATGGCCATTCTGACCAGTGTCAGGTGATACACCATTGGAGTTTTGATTTTCATTTCTCTATTAATTAGTGATGTTGAGCATTTTTTCATGTTTTTATTGTCTATCTGTATGTCTACTTTAGAGGAATGTCTATTTAGATCTTCTGCCCATTTTTGATTGGGCTGTTTGTTTTTTTTATATTGAACTTCATGAGCTGTTCGTGTCTTGGAGATTAATCTTTTGTCAGTGTCTCAGTTGCAAACAATTTCTCCCATTCTGAAGGCTGTCTTTTCATCATGTTTATAGTTTTGTTTGCTGTACAAAAGCATTTAAGTTTAATTAGGTCCCATTTGTTTATTTTTGTTTTTATCTCCATTACTCTAAGATGTGGATCAAAAGAGATCTTGCTGCAATTTTTGTCAAAGAATGTTCTGCCTATATTTTCTTCTAAGAATTTTGTAGTATCCAGCCTTACATTTATATTTTTATCCATTTTGAGTTTATTTTTGTGTATGGTGTTAGGGAATGTTCTGATATCATTCATTTTCATGTAACTGTCTTTTCCCATCATTATTTATTGAAGGGACTGTCTTTTCTCCACCATATATTCTTGCCTACTTAGTCATAGAATTGTGGTGCTGGATGAGACTCTTGAGAGTTCCTTGGAATGCACGGAAATCAAACCAGCCCAGAATATTCACTGGAAGGACTGATGCTGAAGCTGAAGCTCCAATACTTTGGCCACTTGATATGAAGAGCTGACTCATTGGGAAAGACCCTGATGCCTGGAAAGACTGAAAGCAGGAGAAGAAGTGGACAGTAGAAGATGAGATGGTTAGATAGCATCACCGACTCAATGGACACGAGTTTGAACAAACTCCGGGAAATGGTGAACAACAAGGAAGCCTGGCATACTACAGTCCATGGCATAGCAAAGGGTGGAACACGACTTAGTGACCGAACAACTAAGCAACAACAAAAGGCAGGTGCATAGGTTTATTCTATTGTGTTCCATTGATCTATATTTCTGTTTTATGCCAGTACCATACACACTGTGTTGGTAACTGTGGCTTTGTAGTTTAATCTGAAGTCAGGGAGCCCGATTCTTCCAGCTCCATTTTTCTTTCTTAAGATTGCATTGGCTATTCATGGTCTTCTGTGTTTCCTCTCAAGCTGCAAAATTTTTGTTCTAATTCTGTGAAAAGTCCCATTGGTAGTTTGATAGGAATTGTATTGAATCTGTAGATTGCTTTGGGTAGTATAGTCATTTTCACAATAATGACTCTTCCAATCCAAGAACGTGGTATATCTCCCTGTTTATGATTTTTTATTTCTTTCATCAGTGTTTTATAGTTTTCAGAGTATCTCTTTAGATAGGTTTATTCCTAGGTATTTTATTCTTTTTGTTGCAGTGAGAAATGGGGTTGTTTCTTTAATTTCTTTTTCTGATATTTTGTTGTTAGTGTATAGGAATGGAAAAGATTTCTACGTATTAATGTTATATCCCAAAATTTATCAAATTCATTGATTAATTCTAGTCATTTTCTGGTAACATCTTAAGGATTTTTTTTAATGTATAGTACCATGCCATCCAAAAACAGTAACAGTTTTACTTCTTTTCCAGTTTTTTATTTCTTTTTTCCTCTGATTGCCATGGGTAAGACTTCCAAAACTATGTTTAATAATTGTGGCCAAAGTGAGCAGGCTTGTCTTGTTCCTGATCTTAGGGGAAATGCTTTTAACTTTTTCACCATTAAGAATGATGTTTGCTGTGGATGTATCATATATGGCCTTTATTATGTTTATATAGGTTCCCTCTGTGGAAAATTCTGAAAGAGATGGGAATACCAGACCACCTGACCTGTCTCTTGAGAAATCTATATGCAGGTCAGGAAGCAACAGTTAGAACTGGACATGGAACAACAGACTGGTTCCAAATAGGAAAAGGAGTACATCAAGGCTGTATATTGTCACCCTGCTAATTTAACTTATATGCAGAGTACATCATGAGAAATGCTGGGCTGGAAGAAGCACTAGCGGGAATCAAGATGATTGCCAGGAGAAATATCAATAACCTCAGATATGCAGATGACACCACCCTTATGGCAGAAAGTGAAGAGGAACTAAAAAGCCTCTTGATGAAAGTGAAAGAGGAGAGTGAAAAAGTTGGCTTAAAGCCT
>NW_011494274.1:4945814-4955740 GCF_000754665.1 Bison bison bison | reverse complement strand
AAGGCTCCACATTCAGAAAACGAAGATCATGGCATCCGGTCCCATCACTTCATGGGAAATAGATGGGGAAACAGTGGAAACAGTGTCAGACTTTATTTTTCTGGGCTCCAAAATCACTGCAGATGGTGATTGCAGCCATGAAATTAAAAGACGCTTAACTCCTTGGAAGGAAAGTTATGACCAACCTAGATAGCATATTCAAAAGCAGAGACATTACTTTGCCAACAAATGTCCATCTAGTCAAGGCTATGATTTTTCCTGTGGTCATGTATGGATGTGAGAGTTGGACTGTGAAGAAGGCTAAGCGCTAAAGAATTGATGCTTTTGAACTGTGCTGTTGAAGACTCTTTAGAGTCCCTTGGACTGCAAAGAGATCCAACCAGTCCATTCTGAAGGAGATCAGCCCTGGGATTTCTTTGGAAGGAATGATGCTAAAGCTGAAACTCCAGTACTTTGGCCACCTCATGCGAAGAGTTGACTCATTGGAAAAGACTCTGATGCTCGGAGGGATTGGGGGCTGGAGGAGAAGGGGACAACAGAGGATGAGATGGCTGGATGGCATCACTGACTCAATGGACGTGAGTTTGAGTGAACTCCGGGAGACGGTGATGGACAGGGAGGCCTGGTGTGCTGCAATTCACGGGGTCGCAAAGACTCGGACACGACTGAGTGACTGAACTGAAGTGAACTGAACTGAGGTTCCCTCTATGCCCACTTTCTAGAGAGTTTTTTTATCAGAAAAGGGTGTGAAATTCTGTCAAAACGTTTTTCTGCATCTATTGAGTTGACCATATCTATTTTTTTCCTTCAGTTTCTTAATGTGATGTATTGCACTGATTGACTTGCAGATATTGGAAAATCCTTCCATCCCTGAGATAAGCCACATTTGATCATAATGTGTGACCCTTTAATGTGTTGTTGGATTCAGTTTGCTAGAATTTTGTTAAGGGTTTTTGCATTTATGTTCATCAGTGATACGGACTATAGTTTTCTCTTTTGTGATGTATCTATCTGGCTCTGGTATTAGAGTGAGAGTAGCATGAGCTTGGGAGCGTTCCTTCCTCTGTGAATTTTCGGAAGGTTAGGCGTTGACTCTTCCCTAAATGTTTACTAGAAACTGCCTGTGAAGCCATCTGGTCCTAGACATTTATTTTTTGTTTGTTGAAAGGTTTTATATCATAGTTTAGTTTCAGTACTTGTAATTGGTCTCTTCATATTTCCCATCTTTTTCTGGTTCAGTCTTGGAAGGTTGTACCTTTCTAAGAATTTGCCCATTTCTTAAAGGTTGTCCATTTTATTGGTGTACAGTTGCTTGTAGTAGCCTGTTATGATCCTTTGTATTTCTGTGGTATCCATTTTAACTTCCTCTTGTTCATTTTTAATTTTATTGATTTGAGTCCTCACTTTTTTTCTCAATGAGTCTGGTTAAAGATTTATCATTTTTTTATCTTATCTTTTTTTTTTATCTTTTCAAAGAACCAGCTTGGAATTTCACTGACCTTGCTATTGTCTTTTTATTTTTATTTCATTTATTTCTACTCTGATCTTTATGATTTCTTTCCTTCTACTAAATTTGAGATTTTTTGCTCTTCTTTCTCCAGTTGCTTTAGCTGTAAAGTTAAGTTGTTTATTTGAGATTTTTCTTGTTCCTTGAGGTAGGATTATATCACTATAATCTTCTCTCTTAGAACTGCTTTTGCTGATTTCCATAGGTTTTGGTCACAAAGAGTTGGACACGACTGAGCAACTGAACTGGATTGACAGGTTTTGGATTGTCGTGTTTTTTATTGTCATTTTTCTCTAGGTGTTTTTTAATTTCCTCTTTGATTTCTTCAGTGATCCATTGGTTATTTAGTAGCAAATTATTTAACCCATGTATTTGTGCTTTTTACAGTGTATTTCTCCTTGGATTTATCCTATATGGGACTCTCTGCACTTTCTGGACTTGGGTGACTATTTCCTTATCCATGTTAGGAAACGTTTTGACTATAATTGTTTCAAATGTTTTCTCAGGCCCTTTCTCTTCTGGGACCCCTATAATTGGAATGTTTGTGCATTTAATGTTGTCCCAGAGGTCTCTGAGATGTTCATTCATTTTTTTTCTTATTCTGTTCCACAGCAGGGTTTTCACCATTCTATCTTCTAGCTTACTTATCCATTCTTCTGCTATTATTCTGCTATTGATTCTTTCTAGTGCATTTTTCATTCCGGTTATTGTATTGTTCATCTCTGTTTGTTCTTTAGTTCTTTTAGGTCTTTGTTAAGCATTTCTTATCTTCTAGATCTATGCCTCCATTCTTTTTTCAGCATATTGGATCATCTTTAGTATCATTGCTATGAATTCTTTTTCAGGGAGATTGCTGGTCTCCTCTTCATTTAATTGTTCTTGTACTTTTTTGTCTTGCTCCTTCATCTGCAACATATTTCTTTGTTATCTCATTTTGTCTAACTTCTTGCATTTGTGGTCTTCTTTCTGCAGGCTGCAGAACCTTAGTTCTTGCTTCTGATGTCTGCTACCTGGTGGGTGAGGTTGCTCTAGGAGCCAAGACGGTGATTAGGGGTGAATGGGCCACCCAGGTGGCAGGCTTCCACCAGGATCCTCTGTCCATGGGATTCTCCAGGCAAGAACACTGAAGTGGTTGCCATGCCCTCCTCCAGGGGATCTTCCTGACCCAGGGATTGAACTCACATTTTCTGCAGCTCCTGCATTGCAGGTAGATTCTTTTACCACTGAGCCACTTGGGAAGCCCCTGTAGAATCACCTAATTTGTTTCCTTTTTCAGCTAAGTTTCTGTAAGAAGAGTCAAACTTTTTCCATCTCTATTTCCCTACTCTTCAGCTCCTTGGATCTGACATCTGACTGAATTCCTCCACAACACCTGTTTTAGTAATGATCACTCATGGTTTCCAATGGATTGATACCAGGCAGTTCTCATAAACAATGGTTACTGGCAACACTTCACAGTGCTAACCACCCTTGCTGTCTTTGCCATCTATAGCTTGTTCTTCATTGATCTACTTTCTCTCTAATCTTTTTCTCCTACTCTTCTTTTTTGGGTTCCTCTTCATACTTTAACTCCCCAAATTTTATTTTCAAAATTTGTGTCAATATTTTCTAAACTTTTGTCCATACCTTGGTTGGATGTGAAAATCAGTCAAAAAGACTTGCAGGAGACTGGCAAATTTCTGACTTGGTTAATGGCTGATGCCACCACCTAAATCACACAATATGGTTCAAGCAAAGTATTAATATGATCAAGAGGGGAATTTGGCAGAAGAGGAAGAGAAAGAGAAACCTGACAGTAAAAAGACTGAAATGTGCAGATACACATCATCTCTGAAGTTTTTTTCTCTTCTAAAATCCAAGTATTCAGATCCATTCCTGAATGAGATGCAAATTATGGACCAATATAAGGGAGAATATAATTATGGAAACATTGGTAAGCTGCAGGACCATTTTCTAGAACTGCTGTGAACTAAGGAACTTCACAAGCCCCTTCGATATTTAGATGCTATGATTCTATGGATATCATCACTGTATTAAATACAGGAGCAAAGACAAAGAAATCAAGGCAGACCCACAAAAAATCCGCAAATGAATCAGAGTAAGAATATATTTTCTTCCTTGCCCTGAGGGACTAGGAATTTGTTGCCTAAATTATATAAAACTCATTATAAAAGACGTTCCATACACAACCCAAAGAATTTCTTCTTGACTGACATTTTAGCAAGCAGTGAAGTCTTCTGAATGTTTCTGCTTTCCACCTTGTGATAAATGTCTTCATTTATTCACCTCAGAGCCTTCTGTTGTTTCCATCTGAGTAAGATCTGTTTCAGGGCTAAAGCTGGCAACCAACACTTGACCAGTGGCTTGTGACAGCTGACATCTGATACATGGCTGGAATAATCCCTGAGGTTGCTAGGCAGTTTTCTCATAATTTGGCATGGACACTGTCACTCTTCTCAGGGACTCTGAGCCTATGAAGAGAAGTGCTTGTTGCCATGCCACTTTAACTGCCCTTTGAAGGAGCGCTGTTGACCCATTCACTATTGTTATCTTCTCTGAATAAGTGCAAGCTATCTTTGACCTTTCAACTAGACAGCAACTAGGGCATAAGCCACAGTATCCTAGAGAGCTTCTGATTTGGGGACATGTCAGATTTAAATATCTGGCTTGAAATAAATGAGCAAATATCTGGCTTGAAATAAATGAGCAAATAGGTGAGGATCTAGGGTTGCTGAAAACCAACCAGAGTAAAGGGAAAGAAAAAGAATGAGGTGGAGAAGGACAAGAAGTAGGAGTGAGGAGAAAGAGAAGAACACTTATTAGATGCCTGTTGTGTGTGAAGAGCCAAGAGAATCCTTTTATTCATAGCATCTAATCTCATGAGGAGCATACTTATTGTCCCGTGATTTCAGATGGGGAAACGGAAGCTTAGAGGCTAACATGCCTGAGTATCACAGTTACTGAACACCTGCCTCTGCCACACTGGATTCGCACTGAGAAAGTCAGCAGGAAAAGGTTAGATTTGGGTAACGGTTTACAGAAGTTGAGAAAAATACTACAAGGCCTTGCATTCTTGATGTTTGAAACCTGTGCAACTGTTTTTTAAGTTAACAAATAAAACCCTTATAGCACCAAAATAAGGGAAAGTAATGCCCCAAATTCCTGCTATATGGAATAGAAGAGTTTTTATGTATATCAAGATAAATTAGTTAACCAGTACTGCAACTATAACTCTTCTGGAATGTCTTTTAGTGTTTAAGAAAAAAATAGACTTAGATACTGTCATTACCAAGAGATATGTTACAGTACTTTGGAATTACTGTATAAACTGCATAAACAGCACAAAACACTAGCAAATGTTACAAATACCTAAAACTTTAAGGATATTTCACTTTGAATTTATTGATCTGCAGTACCATTCTGTTCAGATAGAATGAATGTATCTCACCATATCAGAGCTGCCTGCTAAAGAATAGAAGCAAGTTAACGTCAGGAGCTGGGTGACTTCTATCTCCATTATCGTTTTGACTTTTGATTATAAACGTAGCCACCGTGATCTTAGAACTTTACAATCATGTAGCACTTGACAGTCACGTAGCACTTGACAGGCACAAAGTTGTTTTTCATATCATCTCATTAAATTCTAATAACTCCCCTAAATTGCTTTTGTTTCTTTGAAAATCTCCAAAAATTAATGGACATGCCCCAAGTCACATCTATGATAGGTATCAGAGCAAGGATTCCAACCTACGTTCTCTGCTTCCGCTAACTTATTATGCTTATAACCATGTTTGTGATAGTTCACAACATATTTATTCTCTGATGATAAAACCACTTACATAAGCATTTTTACATGATTTCAGTAAAGTTAAACTTAATCACATATCAAAGGTGATGGCAGATAATTTCAATTCAAAGGGGACAGTGTTAGCTGTTTATGACTTGACATTTTAGAGTTTATCAAAAACACTCAGGCATAAAGGCAAATACTAACTTCTCCCTGAACTTGCCTGGTGAATGTCTAGTTTAGGGAAGGAATGTTAGAGTGCAGAACATTATGTATCTGTAATCTGATAAGCAGCTTGATAACCAGAAGCCGAATCCAAAAAGTTCATCTTGAATTGCACTCTAGGCTGTGATGTGTCTCTCCACATATCCGTGTATGTGTACGCAAATACCAAGTATGTAGATGCATGTATATTTATATGTATACACATATGTATTTATATATATATAGTAATATGTAAATATAGATGCCACTTCCTAAATACCAAAACATGCAGTCTGCATGAGTCTGTTACTACGAAGAGTGTGAGGATTGTGACAGACCGCCTGGTGAAATGTTATCCATGTTATTCACAAGACAAAAATTAGCATCACTCCCTCACTGAGCTTATTAAAAAAAATAGGAGAATGAAATGAACTAAAACTTCCCATTGAAAATCAAACAACATATAGCTTGGTTTCCTTCTGAAAGATTCTCTTTGTTCTGACACAACACAGAAATCATTTAAATCACTCAAATTGCTCTTTGTGGGTTGTGTCTGGAGACGTGCTTGGGTGTAGGTGTCTCTGTGGCAGAAAAGTGGAAAAGTTCGCTTGGCACCCACCTTTTCAGCTGGGCCCTCTCTCTCTCTCTGTGTCTGACCTTCACTGACATTCAAGCTGCAAGCCCATCCCTGGCCTCCTGTTGGGAGGACTGGGGCGAACACCATCTAGCAGGCCCTGTCGTGTTCCACCCTAGTCCTCCAGGGCCTTTAAAATACTTCTGGGCTTTCTCTCTGAGCATTTCCTTCTAACTGCCCACCTCAAACTCTGGAGAATTTAGAGAACTGGTTACTGGAATGCTTTGTTTACACAGAGGGCTTTTAAAAGTGCCTAGTGGTAACATACGGAGAAGGCAATGGCACCCCACTCCAGTACTCTTGCCTGGAAAATCCCATGGACAGAGAAGCCTGGTGGGCTGCAGTCCATGGGGTCGCACAGAGTCGGACACGACTGAGCGACTTCACTTTCACTTTTCGCTTTCATGCATTGGAGAAGCAAATGGCAACCCACTCCAGTGTTCTTGCTTGGAGAAACCCAGGGACGAAGGAGTCTGGTAGGCTGCCGTCTATGGGGTCGCACAGAGTTGGACACGACTGAAGCAACTTAGCAGGAGCAGTAGTGGTAACATATCCCACATGTCAATCAATTACTGACAGAAGAGGAGGAAAGCTCTTGCCTGAGTTGGGACAGAATCAGGAGTATACTTTATACTGTCTATCTCCCTTGCAGGATCAGACTGAGACTGGACTTTCCCTGGAATCACACCCTTATTCAGCTTCCTCCCCTTTCTTTCCAGTGTGTCCTGGAGCATATTCTTAGTAAGTTACTTGCACAGGGTCTGCTGCTGGGGAATTCAATCCAAGAAGACATCTTGGACCTTCCTTTCCTGTTTCCCTCCTCTCCTCCTTCTCCTTCTCCTCTTCTTTTTCTTCTTCTCCTCTTTTATCTTGTAGTTTCTCACCTAAATTCTTTTGAAGGATAAATTTATGGCATATAAATCAATAAATTAGTGAGAGCTAAGATTTACAGAACACTCACTATCAAATATTGTTCTAAGTGACTTGCATGTATTAATCCTCAAACCAACCCTAGATATGGGTGTTATTATCTTCACTTTACAGGAAAGGAAATGGAGGCTTTCCTGTAAATTGAGGCAGAGAGATTAAGTAATTTGTTTCAGGTCATACAGTTGGGATTTGAAGGCAGGGATTCTGGCTTCAGAGTCCATGCTTTTTCCAGTTCATCACACTTCTGAAACAAGCCTGGCTTTCTAAGTCCCAGATCTGATTCCTTCCCTGAAGATAAGAATTTAGAAAAGTTTCTGAATTTTCTGTGCCTCAGTTTCTCTTCTTACGTTCTTTCTGTAAAATGGGACTTCCTTGCACTTTGTATTAGCAAACTAACAAGAGTTTTTTAAGTAGTTTATTATTCTATTAAACTCTTGCTTGGAATAAGCATAGGCATAAATTTGTCAAATGTCAAATCACTCCTCTACTAAAATCTTCTGAGGAGTTGGCAATTGTGCATTAATACTACTTTTTGTATTGTTGCCAAAATAGTAAACAGGATTCCATTTCCAAATCGTTCAAAGGTATTCCCAACAATGTTGAAATAATGAGCACATTGTCATCACGCCATACTGCCTGTTAGCTGGTTACATGGAAATGGAGGTGTAGCTGACATCATTTGTAAAGATTAATTTAGTACAGCCATTTTTTTCTTTTTCTTGTAAGTTTGAAAGAAATTCCACACCAACTCACTATGACTAAGAATTTTGGATACCTCATGAAAAAGATGGTGTTTTACTATTTCTGTAGAAATGAAGACCAGGGCAAACAACTTCATTCATGTCTTGTGAATCTATGTTAATGAAATCCGGAATCAAATTAATCTGATTTAGTTAACATGAAATAAACATGAGGGTTGTAGCAGATTCAGGAATCGCATTTCAGAGGCATGTTATTCCCATGGAAAGTTGTCTGGTGAAAGCCTGTCATCAGACACCATGGTGTCGGCGTTGGTACCTGATCAGTCACACAGTGGCGGGGTTGGGGGGGGTCCTGCCTGGTGTGTGACTCTGTGCAAGTTCATAACTTTTCTTCCTTAGGTCCCTTGTATAATGTAAAGCAATTTAGACAGGAAGCTCCCCGATCTTAATCAGGTCCACGAATATTTGGTTTTGTTAAAGCCTGAGGGTGTGCTTTTGTTTGGATTTTGACTGGCAAGAAGCACCAGGATTCCCAGTTTCATTTATTAAATGAATATTGGCTTGTGCTTTGGTAGATTCTGACACTGCCTTCCCAGTATATACCCAGACAGTTCTTGTGATCCACCCGTCTACTCATCAGCTGACATGTTCTGCTGGTACATTAAATAAAGGGGAAGTAACAATAACGCTTGGATTATTGGCCTGAGAACAACACACCTGCTGTGCATCAGCTATTGCCACAGGCCACGGGGGTCTTACAATTTCCATCCAAACTGCTGTGGGGGGCAGGATAGCAAGATGGGAGAATGGTAAGGAGGCAGTGGTGAATGTTACTGGACAAAGAAAGACAAGTGGACCTGCCTGACGACTTGCAAAAGTGCCACCAGGGCTCTCTCACCTTTAAAGTCGGCTGTCCACTAGCCACTCACCTGTTAGCGCTAATTCACGGAGTGAAAAGGAAGGGGAAAGCGATATGGTCTCTCATTCCGCGCGATGGGGAGAGTGAGAAATAAGGAGGAAATAACAATGACTCTTGAATTTTTGACCTGAGAGAATGGTTTATAATGGTGCTACTAATTTACTTGTAAAAAAAAAAAAGGGGGAAGAATCAAGATTAAATCTCAAAAGTTTCATTATAGACTTGCTCAGTTTGAGACACTTAGGAGACAAAGTTAAAGATATTAAGTAGGCATTCGGATACATGAGTCTGGTGCCCTGAGGACAGGTCTGGGTGGAAACATAAATTTGGGGTTCTTTAGTGTTGTGTGATCGGAGAAGGCAGTGGCACCCCACTCCAGTACTCTTGCCTGGAAAATCCCATGGACGGAGAAGCCTGGTAGGCTGCAGTCCATGGGGTTGCTAAGAATCGGACACGACTGAGCGACTTCACTTTCACTTTTCACTTTCATACATTGGAGAAGGAAATGGCAACCCACTCCAGTGTTCTTGCCTGGAGAATCCCAGGGACGGTGGGACCGGGTAGGCTGCCCTCTACGGGGTCGCACAGAGTCGGACACGACTGAAGCAACTTAGCAGCAGCAGCAGCAGTGTTGTGTGATGTTTAAAACCATGGCCTTCAGAGAGATACATTCTGTACAGAGAGAACATAGATGGAGAGTGGATAGGACCCATGACTTGAGCCCTGGAGGAGTCTATTATTTCATGCACTAGAGGAGGATGAGGAAGAATCAGAAAAGTGTGCTGTCTCAGGGATCAAGAGAAGAATATGTTTTAAATAATAAAGACAGTCAGATTAAAGTCAAGAGTGAGCTGCTGTGTCACCAAGTAACACCAGGTGGAGAAGAGACTGCTGGATTTAATGAAATGAGGGTCAAAAAAATGAGATATAACAGCAGAAACAATTAACTGCTTGGGCTAGATTTTTTAATATCTGCAAGTCAATCAATGTGATATACCACATTAGGAAATTGAAGAATAAAAATCATATAACTGTACCACTGGATATAGAAAAAGTCTTGGATAAAATTTAATGTTGATTTATGATAAAAATTCTCCAAAAAGTGGGCATAGAAGGAACATACCTCAACATAATAAATGTTATGTATGACAAACTCACAGCAAATATTATACTCAGTAGTATAAATCAGCAGAGAAGGCAATGGCACCCCACTCCAATACTCTTGCCTGGAAAATCCCATGGAC
>NW_011494274.1:4944438-4945714 GCF_000754665.1 Bison bison bison | reverse complement strand
ACATACCTCAACATAATAAATGTTATGTATGACAAACTCACAGCAAATATTATACTCAGTAGTATAAATCAGCAGAGAAGGCAATGGCACCCCACTCCAATACTCTTGCCTGGAAAATCCCATGGACGGAGAAGCCTGGTAGGCTGCAGTCCATGGGGTTGCTCAGAGTCGGACACGACTGAGCGACTTCACTTTCACTTTTCACTTTGATGCATTGGAGAAGGAAATGGCAACCCACTCCAGTGTTCTTACCTGGAGAATCCCAGGGATGGGGGAGCCTCGTGGGCTGTCTATGGGGTCACACAGAGTCGGACACGACTGAAGCGACTTAGCAGCAGCAGCAGCAGTATAAATCTGAAAAAATCCTCTAAAATAGGGAATAAGATAAGAATGCCCACTCTTGCCACTTTTATTCCACACAGCATTAAAAGTCCTAACCATAGCAATCAAAGACTAAAAAGAAATGAAACCCACATTAGAAAGGAAGAACTAAAACTGTCACTGTTGGCAGATGACATGATACTATACATCAGAAATCATAAAGATGCCACCAGAAAACTACTGGAGCTTATCAACGAATTCAGTAAAGTTGCAGGATACAAAAATTAATATAAGAAATCGGTTGCATTTTTATATACTGTGATTAGTCACTCAGTCGTGTCAAACTCTTTGTGACCCCATGGACTGTAGCCCACCAGGGCTTCTCCAGAAAAGAATACTGGAGTGGGTTGCTATGACCTCCTCCAAGGGATCTTCCCAACCCAGGAATTGTACCCAGGTTTCCTGCATTGCAGGTGGATTCTTTACCATCTGAGCCACCAGGGCAGCCCTTTTCTACACTAATACTGAAATAACTATTATAAGGAGAAATTAAGGAAACAATCCCATTTACCACTACATCAAAAAATAACAAAATATCCAGGAATAAACCTACCTTAGGAAATAAAAGACCTGTACTCAGAAAACTGAAAGACACTGATGGAAGATAATGAACAAGGCACAAACAGATGAAAAGATATATCATGTTTTTGATTGGAAGCATCAATATTGTTAAAATGAGCATACAATCCAAGAAGGCAATCTACATAATCAATGCACTCCCTATCAAAAAGCCATAGTCCCATCAGTTCAGTTCAGTCGCTCAGTCATGTCCGACTCTTTGCAACCCCATGAATCTCAGCACGCCAGACCTCCCTGTCCATCACCAACTCCCGGAGTTCACTCAGACTCACGTCCATTGAGTCAGTGATGCCATCCAGCCATCTCATCCTCTGTT
>NW_011494274.1:4943920-4944338 GCF_000754665.1 Bison bison bison | reverse complement strand
TTTCACTGAGTTAGACAAGGCTGTGGTCCTAGTGTGATTAGATTGACTAGTTTTCTGTGAGTATGGTTTCACTGTGTCTGCCCTCTAATGCCCTCTTGCAACACCTACTGTCTTACTTGGGTTTCTCTTACCTTGGGCGTGGGGTATCTCTTCACAGCTGCTCCAGCAAAGCGCAGCCGCTGCTCCTTACCTTGGATGAGGGGTATCTCCTCACTGCCACCCCTCCTGACCTTGAATGTGGAATAGCTCCTCTAGGCCCTCCTGCGCCTGCGCAGCCACGGCTAATTGCCAACAACCGCTGGATCATGGAAAAAGCAAGAGAGTTCCAGAAAAACATCTATTTCTGCTTTCTTGACTATGCCAAAGCCTTTGACTGTGTGGTTCACAATAAACTGTGGAAAATTCTGAAAGAGATGGG
>NW_011494274.1:4943350-4943820 GCF_000754665.1 Bison bison bison | reverse complement strand
AATCTCAGCACGCCAGACCTCCCTGTCCATCACCAACTCCCGGAGTTCACTCAGACTCACGTCCATTGAGTCAGTGATGCCATCCAGCCATCTCATCCTCTGTTGTCCCCTTCTCCTCCTGCCCCCAATCCCTCCCAGCATCAAAGTCTTTTCCAATGAGTCAGCTCTTCTCATCAGGTGGCCAAAGTAATCCCATAATCCCTATCAAAATGCCAACAGCCAATGCCTATTGCCACAAATGGCATTATTTCATTCCTTCTTATGGCTGCATAATATATTCCACTGATCTCCAGTAGCATATTGGGCACCTACTGACCTGGGGAGTTCCTCTTTCAGTATCCTATCATTTGCCTTTTCATACTGTTCATGGGGTTCTCAAGGCAAGAATACTGAAGTGGTTTGCCATTCCCTTCTCCAGTGGACCACATTCTGTCAGATCTCTCCACCATGACCTGCCCATCTTGGGTTGC
>NW_011494274.1:4942602-4943215 GCF_000754665.1 Bison bison bison | reverse complement strand
TTGGCTTAAAGCTCAACATTCAGAAAATGAAGATCATGGCATTCGGTCCCATCACTTCATGGGAAATAGATGGGGAAACAGTGGAAACAGTGTCAGACTTTATTTTTCTGGGCTCCAAAATCACTGCAGATGGTGATTGCAGCCATGAAATTAAAAGACACTTAGTCCTTGGAAGGAAAGTTATGACCAAAAAATTATTGTTACCAAAGGGGAAATGTGGGGTTGAGATAAACTAGGAGTTTAAGATTAACATATACACACTGCTGCTACTGCTGCTGCTGCTGCTGCTAAGTCACTTCAGTCATGTCCAACTCTGTGCGACCCCATAGATGGCAGTCCACCAGGCTGCCCCGTCCCTGGGATTCTCCAGGCAAGAACACTGGAGTGGGTTGCCATTTCCTTCTCCAATGCACGAAAGTGAAAAATGAAAGTGAAGTCGCTCAGTCATATCCGATTCTTAGCGACCCCATGGACTACAGCCCACCAGGCTCCTCCGTCCATGGGATTTTCCAGGTAAGAATACTGTAGTGGGGTGCCATTGCCTTCTCCGTATACACACTAGTGTATGTGTGTGTGTATATATATATATATATATATATATATATATATATAA
>NW_011494274.1:4916075-4942415 GCF_000754665.1 Bison bison bison | reverse complement strand
AATAACCAACAAGGACTTATACCACAGAAAAGTACATTCAGTATTTTGTAATAACCTAAAGAGAAAAGAATCTGAAATTGACCAAAAAAACTCTGTTAAAGCCTCTTGCCTAATTCCATTGATTTCACTTCTCTCCTTCAAAGACCAGAAGTATAAAACTCTGCCTTTTAGCCATTTCATATTTATTGTCATTTGGACCACAGCAGTTCTTTTCTGGATTATGATAGCTATTGACTTGATTTTCTTTTTCTTTCAAAAACGTGCATATTTGAGAGCTATTGAAAGTGTTAGTTGCTCAGTTGTGTCTGACTCTTTGCATCACCATGGACTATAGCCTGCCAGGCTCCTCTGTCCATGGAATTCTCCAGGGAAGAATACTGGAGTGGGTTGCCATTCCCTTCTCCAGGGATGGAACCTGGGTCTCCTGCATTGTAGGCAGATTGTTTACCATCTAAGACACCATGGAAGTCCATAACAGCTATTAGAAATGTATATTGTCTGTCTTACTCAGAGTCTTCAGAAGAGGCAGATTCACAGTAAAACCAAAGCCTGTGATCAATCAGTTAATCAGTGAACCAGCCGGCCAAGCATCCTTAGCTGCACTTAGAACCTCTAACTTTGCTCCCATACTTGCTTTCGTCCCTGATTGTTTCCAGAAGCTGTCTGGCTCCCAACACTTTGGCTTTGCTTCCTTTTTCTGGGCATGTCCTCAAGCTGATTCAGTATGCTTGGTTTCAAGACTCATCATTACTTGGATTGCAAGGACCTTCTGGACTTTCTTGATCCTGACTGCTTTTCCAACATCCCTCTCAACCCAGGTTTGTAGATCCTCTTAGTTTTTCTGTGTGAATAACAAATTTTTATTTTTTAACTTGAAGCTTATATACATTTTATTACTTTTCCTTATTTTATCATATTGGAAAAATTCTAGTATGATTCTTGATTCATAATGAAAATAATAGGCATCATATTTTATTTTTTGACTTGAACATAGTTCTTTCTCCATCTTTAGTCAGTTAATGCTGTAGATTATACATACATGCATAAAGATCCCAGTTGATTCACTTAAATTATGATTTTTCATTTATTTTTAAAATCATTTATTTTATTTTTTACTCTATTGGGGTTTTGTTGCTTTGCCTGGGCTTTCTCTAGTTGTGGCAAGCTGGGCTACCCTTCATTGTGGCATTCAGGCTTCTCCTAACAGTGGCTTCTCTTGCTTCGGAGCACAGGCTTCAGGCACCCAGTCTCAGTAGCTGTGCTACACGGGCTTAGTGCTCCATGGCATGTAGAATCTCCCCAGACCAGGGATGCACCCCTGTCCTCCGCATTGGCAGGCAGATTCTTACCCATTAGCACCACCAGGGAAGTCCTGATTTTGTATTTATATTCAAGTTCTGACACCTACCAGCTGTTATCTTGGATGAGTTATGTAACCAACATATGTTCCAGTTTTCTCAGCTGGAAATTAGAGTCAAGAGTATAACTTCTACATTCTTCACAAGATTGTCCCTAGTATTAATAAGATAATGCTAAAAAAGTGCTTATTATATAGTCAATGCTCAGTTTTAATGTAGATTTTAATGGGGAATGGCAACTCACTCCAGTATTCTTGCCTGGAAAATTCCATGGACAGAGGAACCTGCCAGGCTACAGTTGATGGGCCTTCAAAGACTCTGACATGACTGAGCACACAAGATCTTCATCATTGTAGACAATGTTAGTTTATAAATGTCCTTCCTTGTATTGTCTGGATTTAATATCAAGCTTATGTAAACATCATAAAAAGATTTTTCAGCTTTTATTATTTACACAAAAAATTGTATAAGATACAGATTACTTATTCCTTCTAAGGAAACTCATCTGCAAAGTCATCTGAACTTTTCATGGTAGATTTTTTATTACTGATTCCTTAGTATATTCAAATTTTTCAATATTTCTTGGGTCCTCTTTGGCAATTATTATTTTTCACAAAATTATCAGATCTCTTCAAGAAAATCAGAAATATCAAAGGAACATTTCATGCAAGGATGGGCATGATAAAGGAAAGAAACAGTAAGGATCTAACAGAAGCATAAGAGATTAAGAAGATGTGACAAGAATACATAAAACTATACAAGAAAGGTCTTAATGGCCCTGATAACCACGATGACATAGTCACTCACCTAGAGCCACATTTTCTGGAGTATGAAGTCAAGTGGGCCTTAAGAACCATTATGACAAACAAAGCTAGTGGATGTGACTGAATTCCAGCTGAGCTATTTAAAATCCTAAAAGATGATGCTATCAAGGTGCTGCCTTCAGTATGTCAGCAAATTTGGAAAACTCAGCAGTGGCCACAATATAAAGAAAGGTCAGTTTTCATTCTAATCTCAAAGAAGGGCAGTGCCAAAGGATGTTCAAACTACCAAACAATTGAGCTCATTTCACATGCTAGCAAGATAATGGTCAAAATCCTTCAAGCTAGGCTTCACCTGTACATGAACTGAGAACTTCCAGATGCACAATCTGGATTTTGAAGAAGCAGAGGAACCAGAGATCAAATTGCCAACATTCACTGAGTCAAGGAGAAAGCAAGGGAGTTCCAGAAAAACATCTACTTCTGCTTCATTGACTATGCTAAAACCTTTGACTGTGTGGATCACAACAAAGTGTGGGAAATTCTCCAAGAGGTGGGAATACCAGACCACCTTACCTGTCTCCTGAGAAACCTGAGTGCAGGTCAAGAAGCAACAGTTGGAACCAGACATGGAACAAGGGACTGGTTCAAAATTAGGAAAGGAGTATGAGAAGGCTGTATATTGTCACCCTGCTTACTGAATTTGTAGGCAGAGTACATGATGTGAAATGCCGGGCTGGATGAATCCCAAACTGGTATCAAGATTACTGGGAGAAAAATCAACAACCTCAGATATTCAGATGATCCCACCCTAATGGCAGAAAGCAAAGAGGAACTGAAGAGCCTCTTGATGAAGGTGAAAGAGGAGAATCAAAAAGTTGGCTTAAAATTCAACATTCAAAAATCTAAAATCTAGTCATCTGATCTCATCACTTCATGACAAATAGATGGAGAAAAAAATGGAAAGAGTGGCAAATTTTCTTTCTTGGCCTCTAAAATCATTGTGGACAGTGACTGCACCCATGAAATTAAAGGACATTTGTTCCTTGGAAGGAAAGCTATGGCAAACCCAGACAGCATATTAAAAAGCAGAGACATCACTTTGTCAATCAGAGTCTGTATAGTCAAAGCTATAGTTTTTCCAGTAGTCATGTGATGATATAAGAGTTGATCCATGAAGAAGGCCAAGCACTGAAGAACTGATGATTTTCTGGTGCTGGAGAACACTCTTGAGAGTCCCTTGGACAGTGAGGAGATGCAATCAGTCTATCCTAAATGAAATCAGTCCTAAATATTCATTGGCAGGTCCATGCTGAAGCTGAAGCTCCAATACTTTCGCCACCTGACAGTAGGAGCCCTCATTGGAAAAGACCCTGATGCTGGGAAGATTGAAGGCAAAAGGAGAAGAGGGCAGCAGAGGATGAGATGGTTACATAGCATCACAGACTCAATGGACCTGAATTTAAGCAACCTCCAGGAGACAGTGGAGTACAGAAGAGCCTGGTGTGCTGCAGTCCATGGAATCACAAAGAGTCAGACATGACTTAGTGACAGAACAAGAACAAATGTAATGAATTTCAAATTTATCGGCATAAATCACGGATAGTTTTCTTTTGCGTTTTTCATCTCTATTGTAGTTATTCTTATGTGTTCCATTTTTAAATTTCAACATTATTGTTTCTACTTTCTTGCCTTTTTACTTGATTGATTTTTAGAAGTTTCTTAATGTTATTAGTCTTTTCAAAGAAAATAAGCTTTTGCTATTGTCAGTCTTTTCCATTGTTTTAAAGGTATGTTTATTGCTTCAACTTATGCTGATGTACATTTCCATCTTTCTATTTTTTTGGATTGACTGTGATGCCCTTCTTCTAACTTCTTAACTTGAAAGCTTAGCTTGTTATTTTCTATTTTCTACTTTTCTTATGTAGACATGTAAAATGATAAATAGCCTTCAAGCACTAAGTTAGCTTTATCCTACAAGTCTTGATATTTGGAAGGTTTTTTGTTTTCTTTCTAAATACTTTTTAATTTTCATTATGATTTCTTCTTTAACCCACACATTATTTGGAAGTGTGGTTTCCAAATGTATGATATACTTCTGGCTCTGTATTTATTTCCCATTTCTAACTCCTAATATAATTTCATCATAGTAAAAAATGTGGTTTGAATTATTCTGATTCTTTGGTATTTTTAAAGATTTGCCTTTTTGACAACTCTATGGTAAGTATTTGGAAATGTTCCATATATGCTTGACAAGGATTGTGAATTTCTGAATTTGCTAGTTAGAGGTCTTCTTATCTGCTCATCATAAAAGCCTTATTACCTGTATTGTTCAAAGATTCTATCTTTAAAAATTCAACGTGAACTGAATACTGTTTTACTACAAAGTCTGTATGTTTAATATTATAGTGTACCCAAGTTTCTTTTAGCTCATATTTATCTAGTATATATAGGCTTCTCTGGTGGCTCAGATGGTAATTCAGAAGACCCAGGTTTGATCCCTGGGTCAGGAAGATCCCCTGGAGAAGGAAATGACAACCCACTCTAGTATTCTTGCCTGGAGAATCCCATGGACAGAGGAGCCTGGCGGCCTACAGTCTGTGGGATCGCAAAGAGTCAGACAAGACTGAGGGACTAACGCTTTCGGTCTCATCTAGTATATATTTTTCACAGCTTTACCCTCGAGCTTTTTTAATCATTATTCTTGATTTTGTCTTGTTCAGATAAAATAACATATGGAAAGCTATTTTGTCTCTTTGCATAATCCCTTGCTCTCTTTCATGTAGAGTAATGCATTGAAGGTACCTGTATAATATGTCAACAATCACTTATTAAGTGACTCACACACTAGACACTACTACTGATACAAAATTGAATAAGATATGATTTTTTTTCCCTAAATACCTTCAAAACTAGTCTATAGACCATTATAAGTAGACAATTCCAGTATTAAGGCCAAATGTGAAGACAATGGTATGCACTTGATAATATCTCATTTTGAGGCTAACTCTCACTGTTTCCCTACAGTGTCTGGTGAAGAGTCCTAGTAACTTTCTTCAAAAAAAAAAAAAAAAATCTAGGCTTTTTGCACATTGATTGGCATATGGAAGGCAATCACCTAAAGGTCCAACTTCATCCCTGTAGCCACTTTCTGGGTTCTTGACAGATTCATTTAGATGAACTTAGACAGGACTTCCCTGGTGGCTCAGATGGTAAAGCATCTGCCTATAGTGTGGGAGACACAGGTTCAATCCCTGGGTTGGGAAGATCTCCTGGAGAAGGAAATGTATTCTTCTCCAGTATTCTTGCCTGGAAAATCCCATGGACGGAGGAGCCTGGTAGGCTACAGTCCATGGGGTCGCAAAGAGTCGGACACGACTGAGCAACTTCACTTTCACTTTCTTTTCAGACATCCTTTAAAAAAGTATCAGTGAACATAAGAAATAAAAATGCCCTTAAGCCACAAATTAAGAAGCAGTATGTATGGTTTAACCTGATTTGTCTGGAACACAATTACACAAAGAGATACAGTAGAGTGTGTCCTGTGACTGGGCTATCACGCATGCCTTTGGGAAGCTTGTGAAGCACCAACCTACACAGAAGTACGTTAATGGACCAATAACACATGCTTTGTCTTGCCCAGCAGCCATTTGAATCTGGCTATTTTCAGTGAAATATATATATATATATATATATATGTAAGTCCTTAGCATTGTTGTGATTAACAGTCATTTGGGGAGCAGTCGTACTGCAGTATTGATTCTTTCAAATTAAAAAAAAAAAAAAAAACATTATTTGGAGACTTTCAGTCAGTTCAGTTCAGTTCAGTCACTCAGTCGTGTCTGACACTTTGTGACCCCATGAATCACAGCACGCCAGGCCTCCCTGTCCATCACCAACTCCCGGAGTTCACTGAGACTCACGTCCATCGAGTCAGTGATGCCATCCAGCCGTCTCATCCTCTGTCGTCCCTTTCTCCTCCTGCCCCCAATCCCTCTCAGCATCAGAGTCTTTTCCAATGAGTCAACTCTTCACATGAGGTGGTCAAAGTACTGGAGTTTCAGCTTTAGCATCATTCCTTCCAAAGAAATCCCAGGGCTGATCTCCTTCAGAATGGACTGGTTGGAACTCCTTGCAGTCCAAGGGACTCTCAAGAGTCTTCTCCAACACCACAGTTCAAAAGCATCAGTTCTTCAGCGCTCAGCCTTCTTCACAGTCCAACTCTCACATGCATACATGACCACAGGAAAAACCATAGCCTTGACTAGATGGACCTTTGTTGGCAAAGTAATGCTCTGCTTTTCAATATGCTATCTAGGTTGGTCATAACTTTCCTTCCAAGGAGTAATCGTCTTTTAATTTCATGGCTGCAGTCACCATCTGCAGTGATTTTGGAGCTCCTCAAAAATAAAGTCTGACACTGTTTTCACTGTTTTCCCATCTATTTGCCATAAGGTTATGGGACCAGATGCCATGATCTTCGTTTTCTGAATGTTGAGCTTTAAGCCAACTTTTTCACTCTCCTCTTTCACCTTCATCAAGAGGCTTTTTAGTTCCTCTTCACTTTCTGCCATAAGGGTGGTGTCATCTGCGTATCTGAGGTTATTGATATTTCTCCTGGCAATCTTGATTCCAGCTTGTGCTTCTTCCAGCCCAGCATTTCTCATGATGTACTCTGAATATAAGTTAAATAAGCAGGGTGACAATATACAGCCTTGACGTACTCTTTTTCCTATTTGGAATCAGTCTGTTGTTCCATGTCCAGTTCTAACTGTTGCTTCCTGACCTGCATACAAATTTCTCAAGAGGCAGATCAGGTGGTCTGATATTCCCATCTCTTTCAGCATTTTCCACAGTTTATTGTGATCCATACAGTCAAAGACTTTGGCATAGTCAATAAAGCAGAAATAGATGTTTGTCTGAAACTCTCTTGCTTTTTCAATGATCTAGTGGATGCTGGCAATTTGGTTTCTGGTTCCTCTGCCTTTTCTAAAACCAGCTTGAACATCTGGGAGTTCATGGTTCACATATTGCTGAAGCCTGGCTTGGAGAATTTTGAGCATTACTTTACTAGCGTGTGAGATGAGTGCAATTGTGCGGTAGTTTGAGCATTCTTTGGCATTGCCTTTCTTTGGGATTGGAATGAAAACTGACCTTTTTCAGTCCTGTGGCCACTGCTGAGTTTTCCAAATTTGCTGGCGTATTGAGTGCAGCACTTGGAGACTTTAGGAGACACTAAATCATGCCAGCAGACATTTGTTCCGGGCCTACTCTGTGCAACATAGTTCCATGTTAGATGTGTGGGCAGAGGATACTGGCGGGGTTCAGACATCCAGGGAGAACACCATAGGATACAGGAGTGGAGACAGGCGTGACGCGTCTGATCTGAGGAAAGTCGAAGATTAGCATCAGCCTCACCAGGAGAGCAACCTGGAATAGATTCTTCCTCTAAACCTCTAGGAAGAAGGCTTCAGGACCTTTAGATCAGACGTTCAGCCTCCAGGACCGTCAGAAAATAAATTTCTAATGTTTTAAGCCACCCAGTTTGTGGTGATTTGTTAAAGCAGATCTAGGAAGTGAACAAAAGAGGGACTGAATTAGGTAGAAGGATGGTGAGCTTGAAGGTGTTCTCTGAAGATACGTGGCTCTTTAGCTGGTGCTTGTGACCAGTGTCTAACCTACAAGCATTGGGCTGTGAAAGAGTGATTCTCACTCCTTTGGTGAACACGGATTGCTTAGGTGGGATGAAGATTCATGCCCTCCATTCCTGCCTGTCCCTAACTTTCAATGAATAAAAGAATAAAATAATGCCATTTGCAGCAACCTGGATGGACCTACAAGTCATCATACTAAGTGAAGTAAATCAGACAGAGAAAGACAAACAGCATATGGTATCGCTTATATGTGGAGTCTAAAATTAAAGATACAAATGAAGTTATTTACAAAACAGAATCAGACTCATGAACATAGAAAGCAAACTTACGAATACAAAAGGGAAAAGGAAGACATTGAAGGATAAGTTAGGAGTCTGCGGTTAAAATATGCAGATTCCTATATATAAAACAGGTAACCAACAAAGACCTGTATGGCCCAGGGAACTACATTATTCAATGTCTTGTAATAACCTGTAATGAAAAGGGAAGCGTTAGTCACTCAGTCATGTTCGACACTTTGCCATCCCATGGACTTGGACTCTAGCCCACCAGGCTCCTCTGTCCATGGAATTCTCCAGGCAAGAATACTGGAGTGGGTTGCCATTCCCTTCTCCAGGGGATCTTCTCAACCCCTGGAGGGATCAAACCCAGGTCTCCTGCATTGCAGGCAGATTCTTTACCATCTGAACCACCAGGGATGCCCCATATATGTTATATGTATATATGTATAACTGAATCACTTTACTGTACACCTGAAACTAAAAGAGTATTATAAATCAACTATATGTCAATAAAAATTAAAAATAAGTAAATAAATAAGGAACCCAGTGGTCAAGAAAAAAAGATGATGAACAAAATTCACAAGTTATTTTTAAGCTTACATGTAGTTTTGTATTACAAAACAGTGACATAAAGTTAAAAATAATCTGGTGCTTTTGTTAGATTTATTGTGATCATACATTTTATTTAATAGAGCAAATGTATAGACAGCACATGATGAGTGAAGGCAGCATCTTTGGGCAGATAATGTGTGTGTGTGTCTGCTTTGTCTCTAGATGTATAGACGATTCCTCCGAAACTCACTGCAGACATGCCTTCAAATGTAGTTATTGGAAAATTATAGACCAAAATAATGTTGATGCAAATGTGCAGAGCTACATATTGTAGGGTTAGCCAAACAACCCACATCTTACTAAAATTAGTAATGATGAGCTAAGCTAACAGCAATTTATAATTCTAAGGCAAGATTAGCATCAATTGAAAATCACAACAAACTCTTGATGTAATAATAACATTGTATCCTTCCCCCAAATTGTAAGAAATTAAATTGACTTGATGCCTATGCACCTGTGAAGAAGGAGCTGCCATTTGTTCAAACATTTCAGTACGTACCCAGATATTAATCAAGTGTCTTGTAGGTGCATCAAGCATTTTTCTTGATGCTGGGGATAGAGCAGTGAAGAAAACCAAGTCCTTTCTCTCACAGAGCTTACATATTTCTGAACATGTGTAATACGTATTCAACTTTGAGACCTCAGTGAACTCTGGTAAATCTAATCTTGTTTTTAATATTAAAACATGATAGGCTTCTGTTGCGTAGTCTTAGCCATATATAAAAGAGAAATGCATGATACTGGATGCTTGGGGCTGGTGCACTGGGATGACCCAGAGGGAGGGTATGGGGAGGGAGGAGGGAGGAGGGTTCAGGATGGGTAACACAGGTATACCTGTGGCGGATTCATTTGATATTTGGCAAAACTAATACAATATTGTAAAGTTTAAAAATAAAATAAAATTAAAAAAAAAAGATTTATGTATCATCCACACTCTGAAAATGTCTGATATTTTTGGATCAGCCTACAGCCTATTAGGAGGGTAATTGCTGCTCAACCATGGGCCACACATCATAGTTAAGAAACACTTATCTAAAACATACCACCTAGATCGTTGCAGATAACTGCTGGCGTAACTTGACCTTCGACTTCCTGAAACAACTCAGTATTTTCTTCCTCTTCATTGGAGTACAAGCAAATCAGCCTTGTTCTGATCGATTCTGCTCTCACGGGTAAGGGATGGTAGAAGTATAATCTGATCCTC
Source organism: Bison bison bison (assembly GCF_000754665.1). Classification (NCBI taxonomy): domain Eukaryota; kingdom Metazoa; phylum Chordata; class Mammalia; order Artiodactyla; family Bovidae; genus Bison; species Bison bison. The sequence continues at coordinate 4,932,545 of NW_011494274.1, read as the reverse complement.
TTTGGTGTGCCTGGAAAAGAAACTAGAAGTTCAGTCTGCCTCTTCTGTTGGGACACACTGGCTATACCAGACCCTGCCAGCTTCTCCAGCTATTTCCTACCCAAGCAGACATGGAAGTCTGCTTTGTACTGGAAACTAAACTATAAGGTTCAAGTGGTTCCTAATGTACCTGATTAACTTTATCTTTTATTTGTCTGGAGTCTCCTCTATTAGATCTGTCTTACTCCTATTTCAGTCTGAAAGGAAATCAACCCTGAATATTCATTGGAAAGACTGATGCTGAAGCTGAAGCTGAAGCTCCAATATTTTAGCCACCTGATATGAAGAGCGGATTCACTAGAAGGGACCCTGATGCTGGAAAAGATTGAAGACAGAAGGAGAAGGGGACGACAGAGGACAAGATGTTGATGGCATCACCGACTCAATGGACATGAGTTTGAGCAAGCTCCAGGAGATGGTGAAGGACAGGGAAGTCTGGCATGCTGCAGTCCTGCTAAGTCACTTCAGTCATGTCCGACTCTGTGCAACCCCATAGATGGCAGCCCACCAGGCTCCCCCATCCCTGGGATTCTCCAGGCAAGAACACTGGAGTGGGATGCCATTTCCTCCTCCAATGCATGAAAGTGAAAAGTGAAAGGGAAGTCGCTCAGTCGTGTCCGACTCTTAGCGACCCCATGGACTGCAGCCTACCAGGCTCCTCCGTCCATAGGATTTTCCAGGCAAGAGTACTGGAGTGGGGTGCCATTGCCTTCTCCGATGCTGCAGTCCATGGGGTTGCAAAGAATCAGACATGACTGAGCAACTGAACAACAACAAATTCCTATTTCAGATGTATCCAGTTCACCTATTCAGCCTTCTCAGGTGTCAAAGTTTAATTTTGTAACAAGTAAAAAAAATGACTGCTATACAAATAAAAAGTTAGCACATATCAAAATTTCTTTTGACTTGTTAATGAGGGAACCAGCAGGCTGGTAAAGCTGGTTCAGACGCAAATTTGAGTAAGTCATGTTTAAGTAAGTTGGCTAAGTAAGAGACAAACCTGGTCAAGGTCCATCAGGACAATAAAATAACCTTCGGGGTTAATCTTCCCTGTGGACAGAATCATTTACATGTCCCTTGAAGAGACTCTCCAAGCTGACATATCTTCACAGAGTCTTGGCCCTAACCAGCAGTAGACAGGAGGTGAAACAAAGATTTAACAGTTAAGGAAGCCTGTTAAACAATGCTCCAGAATAACAATGCGAGGACTTGCATATACCTTATTTCCAAAATTTAAATAATCTTTGCTAACACGGGGTTTGCTTTTTTAAAGACCACAGTGACCAAGCAATTTTAAAAATATATGTGCAAATTACTATGTCTAATGCTTGTCTACTGGTTATATTTTGAGTACCCATTTAACACCCACTGTGATATCTTTGGAGAAGGCAATGGCACCCCACTCCAGCACTCTTGCCTGGAAAATCCCATGGACGAAGGAGCCTGGTAGGCTGCAGTCCATGGGGTCGCTGAGGGTTGGACACGACTGAATGACTTCACTTTCACTTTTCACTTTCATGCATTGGAAAAGAAAATGGCAACCCACTCCAGTGTTCTTGCCTGGAGAATCCCAAGGACAACGGAGCCTGGTGGGCTGCCGTCTATGGGGTCGCACAGAGTCGGACACGACTGAAGCGACTTAGCAGCAGCAGCAGTAGCAGTGATACCTTTAAAACCTTTGGCTAAAATATAAAGCCTTCCCAGACTTACAAAATGTATGTATGGCCTGTCTCTTTCTCTGGTTCTCTTTCTGTGTGTGTGTGTGTGTGTGTGTGTGTGTTTGTGTGTGTTTACCTCTTCACAGAAGGAGCAATATATGAGGTGATGAGATGGATTTTTCTTGTCCTAGCATTATTGGTTCCAAGTCCCCTGTCTTCCATTTAAAATTGCATCCTCTAGGCGGAATAATCTGCTGGATAAGAACGTGAGCTTTGGCTTCAGAAAGCTTTGAGTAATAGTCCTGGCTCTTTTATTAACATTGTCTCCTAGCAAGTTAGTTAACCTTTCTGAATCTCAGTTTCTGCCTCTCTAAACTAGAGAAACAACACCTACAGTTGTAGGGCCAATGCGAAAATTGCATCTGAAGACCTCAGAACAATTCTGGCACATAAGAAACAGTATACTAAATATTAGCTGGTCTTCCCTCTTCTAAACTTTATAAACCCACTCACCAATGGAAAAAACTAGTACACCAGGGTCTTCAAGATAAAAACATATTTTATATGGCTGTTCAGTGTAGTTAAGACAACCACACTGCTACTCAGTCTAATATTAGCAATTATTTTCTTTTCCTCTATCTATTTTTAATTGAAGGATAATTTCTTTACAATATTGTTTGATTTCTGCCATACATCAGCATGAATTAGGCATATTTGTACATGTGTCCCCTCTCTTGAACCTTCCTCCCACCATCCACCCTTGATTTTCAGTTGTTTCATTGTTTTTTTGTTTATTTTGCTCTTCATTTTCTTTGATTCTGTAGCTTCTCCACGAATCTGGGTCCATAAAATAAGTGTGCTGTGATGACATCAAGTATCTCTTCAAATGCGCTAGAAGTTTACAGTTACATGTGGCTTTAATACTCACTAGTGACGTCACTGAATCCTAATCCTTGCTGTTTCTGAGGTAGTAACAGGGTGAAGGCATGATACCCTAGGATCTACGTGTCAACAAGGGCGTATATTCTTTGTGTTTACTTTTAAAGTCAAAATATCAATTCTTTTCTGTATGCATCTCGAGAGGCCTCTCCAAATCAGACTCATGGGCCATCTGTTCAAATCTAAAGTTTATTCAATCATTTTAGGTAAAGAGATATATAGTAGTATCTAGCAGAGAATCTCACCTAACTTTAACTTGTTCATGATAGAGCTTACTCCTTTGGAAAAGTCTGTGTCAGAACCAAGGTTTAATTTCCTAACTTGTAATTTCTCTCTGGGCTCCCCAGGTGGCACCGTGGTAAAGAACCCACCTGTCAGTGCAGGAGACCCAAGAGACACAGGTTTGATTCTTGGATCAGGAAGATCCTCTGATGTAGGAAATGGCAACCCACTCCCGTATTCTTGCCTGGAAAATTCCATGCACAGAGGAGCCTGGTAGCCATCGGCTACAGTCCACAGGGTCACAAAGAGTCAGACACAACTGAGCAACTGAGTGTGCACAATTTCTATCTATAGCCTGCCGCATAGATGCAGAAACACTAGAAGCTAACACTGTAGCAAGATACAAAGTGAGAAAAATCAGTTCCAGATACATAAAGAAATCCATTGTCCTCTGAATTGTTTAGTCAACAGTTGAGAAAGTGTAGGAAAGGTCGAGAATTGCTCCTTTTAGCCTGAGATTTAACCAAAACACCTGTCATCTGGCTAGTGAACTGATTTCTGAGAAACCACTAGAAAAGGGAAAGGGAAAAGAAAGAATAAAAATTCCATTACCCAGTCTACAGGTGCAGTGGGTACTGTATCATTTGGTTCCTCTGTGGATTTTTTGTTATTGTTAAACGAGATGAAAGGCTATATGAAACACCATAAAATGTGAGGTGTTACAATTATTCCCACAGATTAATATTAAATCTGGAGAGTTTCGATGTGTAACTGTGCATTTTCACTGATGCTCCTGGCAGATTCTCTCTGAAGCAGCAATAGCTGTGACATCCATGGCAGCTCGCGTTGCCTGTAAACAAGGAAGGCCTGCCTCAGAGTGGGGTTGAGGGAATTGATGCTTCACTCGAGTGCTTTGAGAGGCCAAGATCAAAAGCACTTTTAAGCATATCATATAATTATCATCATTAAGAAGCACGAGGCAAGGAGTCCTAAACTCCCAAATTTTCAAAGCAACAAAAGCAGCACAGCTTTAATGGGACTTTGAAGTCAGATAAATCTCCAGGTATTTTTATTATAGAAACTCACAACTAATTAAGGGAAATTCTATCTGGGCCAGTGTTTAATTATGTTTGCTTGTCTGCCTGTGTCATGTACTATGTTCTGAAAGTAGAAGGGTGTCAACTGGATTGTACCAAAGACTGTGCTGGGACTAGCCAACAGCAATCCACTTTGAACAAAGCACACCAGAGCAGGGTTTTGATCTCTTTTGTCTAAATAGATAAGTTCTTAATACGCACTGATGATTTTTGTAATTGTCCACAGAACCCAAAGGTTAGGCAGAACTTTCCCTGCAAAAATCGCATCTGCTTTATATTACAGGTGCTATATTAAGTCATGAAATTTAAAGACGCTTGCTCCATGGAAGAAGAACTACACCAAACCTAGACAGCATATTAAAAAGCAGAGAAATCACTTTGCCAACAAAATTCTGTACAGTCGAAGCTACGGTTTTTCCAGTAGTTATGTACAGATGTGAGAGTTGGACCATAAACAAGCTTAAGCACCAAAGAATTGATGCTTTCAAACTGGTGCTGGAGAAGACTCTTGAGAGTCCCTTGGACTGCAAGGAGATAAAACCAGTCCATCCTAAAGGAAATCAATCTTGAATATTCATTGGAAGGACTGATGTTAAAGCTGAAATTCCAATACTTTGTCCACCTGATGTGAAGAAATGACTCACTGGAAAAGACTCTGATGCTGGGAAAGATTGAAGGCAGGAGGAGAAGGGGGCAACAGAGAATGGTATGGTTGAATGGTATCACTAAATCAATGGACATGACTTGGAGCAAACTCAGGGAGATAGTTAAGGACAAGGAAACCTGGCATGCTACAGTCCATGGGGTCACAAGGAATTGGCCCTGGCTTAGCAACTGAACAACAATTAAATCATTTACATGGGGAGATGATTGAAAACTCTATCTGATATTAAAAAGAAAAACAAATGGCACTAAATATATCATCAGAAGAGGCTATTTATTTAAAAGATAGACCAGAACTCATAAATGGTCACCCAAGAGCCAGGTCTTACCTAAAGTTTCTTTTTTTGGTATACAACATGGTCCATACTGTAGTTTTCCTAAAAATTTAAAATCATAGATAGCATTTAAGTATTAAGAAATATCCCAAAATGTGCAAATTTCCTGAAATTTTTAAAAACTTGAAAGGTGTGGAAATAACGGGCTCACCTGGCAACTGTGGGCTGCTTTGTCTTAGGAGAAAGATTGGCCTGTTCCCCACAGACCCAACCATGATGACTGGATAAACTGAATGTGGTACATCCATACAGTGGAACATTATTCAGCCACAAAAAGGAGAGAGGTGTTGATACATACTACGAATTGGTTGAACCTTGGAAACATTGTACTATGGGGAGGATAATAGAGATGAAAGGCCACCTATTGTATGATTCCGTCCATAGGAAGTAACCAGAAAAGGGAAAGCCATGGAGGCACAGACAGCAGATTTGTGGGTGTTAGAGGCTAAAGGAAAGGGGAAGTGGGGGTGACTGTTGAACAGTTATGGGGTTTCTGTGTGGGAGGATAAAAAACGTGCCAGAACTATACAGCGGTGATGGTTACACGTTATTGTGCAAGTACATAGTGCCGTTGACCTGGATATTTAAAAATGGTTAACATGGCAAGATTTTTGTTCTGGGTATTTGAAAGTGAAAAGTGAAAGTGAAGTTGCTCAGTCATGCCCGACTCCTTGCGATCCCACAGACTGTAGCCTACCAGGCTCCTCTGTCCATGGGATTTTCCATGCAAGAGCACTGGAGTGGGTTGCCATTGCCTTTGGGTATTTATAGTCTAACAAAAGATCACAAGATACCATCCTCACAGTGTTCAGGACCCTGGGAAGATGTGATTGATATGGCAGAACACACAAGCCCCACTGGCCACACACCATTTTGGCTGGTTTAAGTGGAAAAGAAATTGGCCTGAGTTGCTCCAATGCCTCTCTGTGCCCCAGGTCTGGGATGGCAAAAATCTCTAAAATTTACTATATGTGGCCAGGTCCTAAGCCTCGCCGCCAGTAACATGCGCAATAGAACTCAAAGGCTGGTGACCTGTGTGGTAAAAACCCACCTTATCACACAGGGCATCCCTGAGGCTGTGACAGATCCCTACTTGTGGAAGCTCCCTTGACCTGTCACTCTAGGCCAGCTGCTGAAAATTATCCCAAATTCAATGCCACATCCCATGACTGGTCCCACAGAAAGGAGCCAGTATGGTAGAATCTCAGCACAGAGGGTCCCCTAGCTGTAAAAATTAGAATATTTACATCTTTTTTTTTTTCATGAAAAGAGGAAGCCCCAAGTTATGAAAATACAATAAAATAGCTTTTTACTGAGCATCTATGATGTGCCTGGCACTGTTCGAGGCACTCTACTCATTTAATGTTCAGAATGACTCTGAGAGGTGCTTTATAGGCAAGATAGGCCAAAAGGCCTTCTGGAATTTTCCCACTGCCCTTTGGCTACCAGTATACACTCTGAGAGTTGGACTATGAAGAAAGCTGAGCGCCGAAGAATTGATGCTTTTGAACTGTGGTGTTGGAGAAGACTCTTGAGAGTCCCTTGAACTGCAAGGAGATCCAACCAGTCCATTCTGAAGGAGATCAGCCCTGGGATTTCTTTGGAAGGAATGATGCTAAAGCTGAAACTCCAGTATTTTGGCCACCTCATGTGAAGAGTTGACTCATTGGAAAAGACTCTGATGCTGAGAGGGATTGGGGGCAAGAGGAGAAGGGAACAACAGAGGATGAGATGGCTGGATGGCATCACTGACTCTGTGGACGTGAGTCTGAGTGAACTCCGGGAGTTGGTGATGGACAGGGAGGCCTGGCGTGCTGAGATTCATGGGGTCGCAAAGAGTCGGACACAACTGAGCGACTGATCTGATCTGATCTGATACACTCTGAGACACAATGCAGAAAGCCTGTCTCCAAAGCCAGTGCCCCAGGGACTATACTCTTCAGCACTGTGCCCTAAATACTGTACACTTCAGCCTCTCTCAATTACCAGCCATCAGCTACCCCTGCAGAAGAAAGCCCAGAAGACTTACTAGGGGTTTTCTGAATTTCTCCTGGGGAAATGAAAGAGGATAGGCTGGGATCTCAGGCAGGTGGTGGTGAGGGTGTCCCTGGGGAGTTGGCGCCTAAGGCACCCACTTGAAGAGCACTGACTTCCAGGACCACATGCTCTCGGTCAGGAATTAGAAAGGAGAACTCCCCACTGTGTGGGCCCTGATTGTGGGAGCCCATGGACCAAGAAGGCTTTGCCTGGCCTCCAACCCTGGCATGTCTTGGCCACACAAGGTCCAGTCTGCAGGTCCTGGTTAGAAAACAAGTGTGTCTTCCTTGGTATTTTACAGCATCCATGGCCGTGACCCTGAATACACAGCTCCCCATATCACCAGCAGAATGAATTACACCGTGGCTAGCAGGGCCAAATTCATACTATGAACGCTCTTTTTGTTTCAGCAAAATATCATCGATCACCTAAGTTAATGTTGAGTTAGATTGCTCAGATTTTTTAAGCTTGGTTTATCTTTCATTGGAGAATTCAGTTTGATTTTATAGCTTTATTAGGGCCTAAGTACAAAAAATATAAAACTACAAATACTTTTTTGTATTCATGTAATATGATATTAAAAAATAATTTAAGTCAACAATGAAGGTTCTTGTGAACTTTTTTCCTTTAAGTGAAAGTTTCAGAAATATTTGATTTTGCTAATTCCTCCTTTTCCCAGTAGTAACCCTCCACATCACTTACAAAGTTTTTTTTTAATGGAAAAATAATTATGCTAAACTAGTCATAAGTATAATTATGTTAAACTAGTTGTAAAGAAAGCTGAGCGTCAAAGAACTGATGCTTTTGAAATGTGGTGTTGCAGAAGACTCTTGAGAGTCCCTTGACTGCAAGGAGATCCAACCAGTCCATCCTAAAGGAAACCAGTCCTGAATATTCATTGGAAGGACTGATGCTGAAGCTGAAACTCCAATACTTTGGCCACCTGATGGGAAGAACCGACTCATTAGAAAAGACCCTGATGCTGAGAAAGATTGAAGGTGGGAGGAGAAAGGGACAACAGCAGATAAGATGGTTGGATGGGCATGAGTTTGAGCAAGCTCTGGGAGTTGGTGATGGACAGGGAGGCCTGGTGTACTGCAGTCCATGGGGTCGCAAAGAGTAGGACACAACTGAGTGACTGAACTGAACTGAACTGAGTCATAAGATTCTTTCACTGGTTCCCATCTCATGAAAGTCCTCAGTATATTCAGCTCTCAAGGTTTGCTGATTTAACACCAAAAACCTTGAGCCCATGTTCTTCCTTGTCTACTGCCTTGATGCTTTGTGGGTTGTTGATCAGCTCTTCAGTACAGTGCAGTTCACTGGGCTGAGCACTGTGCCAGGCACTGGGAACACCGCAGGACCCCAGTCCCTTCCCTGGAGGGCAGCACAGTCTGGCAGGGGAGAGAGACCCAGGAACAAAGACAAAGCCCAGCAGTGAAAGTGAAAGTGTTAGTCGTTCGGTCGTGTCCGACCCTTTACAACCCCATGGACTATAACCTGCCAGGCTCCTCTGTCCATAGAATTATCCAGGTGAGAATACTGGAGTGGGTTGCTGTTTCCTTCTCCAGGGGGTCTTCCTGACCCAGGGACTGAACCCACATCTTCTGAGTTTCCTGCATTGCAAGCAGATTCTTTACCTCCTGAGTCATCAGGAAAGCCCCGCAGCCCAGCAAGGGTACTGTAAAAGGAAAGAAGACATTACTCTGTAGAGGAAAAAGAGTGTGCACTTCTGGACACCAATGAGGATATCACAGAGGAAGTGGTTGCCGAGTTGCTGCTGCTGCTGCTGCTGCTGCTAAGTTGCTTCAGTCGTGTCTGACTCTGTGTGACCCCATGGACTGCAACCTACCAGGCTCCTCCATCCATGGGATTTTCCAGGCAAGAGTACTGGAGTGGGGTACCATTGCCTTCTCCAGGTTGCTGAGTTACATCCTGGCTATTCACCACGTGATATTCACCCAAAACAGAACACCCAACATTTGCACAAGTCCTTTTTTCTTATGCAGTATTTTCAAATAAAATATAGTAAGTAGTATTGAGGCCATTCTCTTTCATTTCATTTTTATTTTTCATTTCCCTGAAGACATTCAATCAGATGAGCTTCGATCTGAATCTTTCAGTTACTAGCCCTACAGTCTTGGATAAATGGCCCCTACTTTTCCGAGCCTTAGTGTCCTCATCTGTATAATGGGTGTGATGTGATGCCCACTTCACCTGTTTGTCTTCCTCTAATCAGATAATGTAAATAACATGCTAAGAATAAGGCAGTACACATATCAGAGTACCATGGGCGATAACTGCTGATACGTTTTAGCAGTAGAACTCTGCAGATGCAAGGCTGGGAGACAAATCACATGCCTCACTATATCCTGATCACACTAAGATCTTGCGGGAAAAAATCTATTCGCCAGGTTCTGGATACTCAGGAAGGAGCCTGTTTCATTTCTAATACAGTTGCCAAGAGATTCAGCTGATTTCAAAATCTGCCTTCTAGAGCCTAAACAGAGTGTGCCCTTGTGATACACCAGCTATACTTTTATATTCAGCTACATTAACCAGCAAGTCATAATAAATTTAGGTCATAATAGAATACCAGAAAAGAATCACCCAGAGGAATAGTCTATGACCGCTAAACTGTTGTAACACTTAAGTAACTGAGAGAAAAGTTAAAAAACAGTAAACAAAATTTTTAAGTCCCCCAGTACATCCATAGTGTTATTCTGGGGCCAAGCTTGACATAATAGGTTTTTAGCATTTAGTAAAAATAAGTAAATAAACAATATGGAGAAAGTTCAAAAAGAGAAAGAGAATATCATTCGTTTCAGGTTTCCAAGGGATGTTGGGCCTGCGTGTTTTTGTAAAGAAACATCTGTCAGGGTTTGTGAACCCACCAGAGTGCCAGAATTCACTTGTTTAATGTAGGGATAGATTGTAGAGCCAAAAGCCCCAGGCAGATTGAGCAGGCTGGTTGCCCCTGGGAAGGCAGGAATTTAGCTGGATGCCTGATGCCATTTTGGTGCCAACTAACAGAACTTCTTGATACTAATGAGGCTTCACCATTTCAGAGCAGTTACATTAATTGACATTAATCAAAACATCTATTGGAAAGCTCACCCTTTCTTTCAGAATATCCGTCAGAGGCCACTGTGTTTGGGAGCCCCTCTGTCAAATAGCAAAGGCCTTGCTTTCACAGTCCTGAGCCCTAGAGGAGGCTTAGTAATTTCTGCTCACCTCTGAGCATCTGTCACCTGGCTCACCTTTCAGTGGTGCCAGTATGGGAGAATGGAATCCCAAACACTGCTTTTAATGCTATGATTGCTTTGGAAATTTTCATGGTGGAAATGTCTAGATGTTGACAGCTCTTTCAACCAAGCTTCCTGATCCATTCAGGCAAAAGGGAACAGTCCTTAACCACAGTCAAAGCCTCTCACTGCTGGCTGCCCTGCCAATCTCCACACTGGTTTCAATGGTGATTGTGAACTAAATTGCACAATGGGATAATTTCACAGTTCATTATCTAAGAACTAGTGGAACCTCAAGAATTTCTTTGAGGGCAAGTATACAAAGGTTTTATATATATATACCTAAATTTGATGAATTTATTGACATTGAGAGTTGTTGAGCTTTGGTCAGAATTACCTAGAAGGAAGTAAGAACTTTTGCTATGTAACATTATTTGTGGTAGTAATTGAAATAGCTTTACTGTTTTGTTTAGGAATTTTGTGAGGCCTGTTTGAAGGCAGGAAAATGGACCTGCAGGAGTCCCTGCCAGCTCCATGAGTTTATGAGTCCACAATTGGGCTGAAAATATACACAAATAGTCTCCCTAGAAGATTTTGGATCATACCAATTTGACCAGAACAACATAAAGACTGACTTTATCTTTTCATTTTCTTCACACAGCCTGGACTAAAGCAAACACAGGCCATGACATCTGTGCAAATGAAAGCTGACTGCAGGCTCAGAAGTCACCGTGTTCCAGCTGCACCTCGAAGAGAGGTGCTGTTCGTGCAAGTTCTGGGATGTGTGAGGGTTCTAATTTCACTAGAGCTTGGCTTGCTCACATTCGTCCATGACCAGGGACAGGAGAGGCTTCAGCCAAGTCTGAATCCTGCTTAGCCCCTGTGGGATTTGAGTTTAGTTCTTTTAAAACAACATTTTGATGAGTTGTGTGTAAATGAATCAGAAACATATGGATTCAATTTCCCTTGAAGTGTACGTGGGTTTAAAAATTAAGGGGGAAATGTGTGTGCTTGGGTATGTATCAAAGGCAAAATGTTTAAAAAATAATGCAAGATGCTTTGCAGAACAGAAAACAAGCCTTTCTTCTTGAAGCCAGAGCAATCACAGCAGATGAGGAGGCCAGTCCCGTGACTCTGAAGTTACAATATGCATGGCGCCTGACCTTCCAAGATCTTGCTCTTCTAGCAGCCCCCGCAATGCCCTAGGACCTGTGAACAACACCCAGAAAATGAAAAGCAGACACAATCCAACAAGGAGGACCAATCATATCTGGGCTGAAAATTAAATCACTAGGTAAGTCAGAAAGGTTTTCAAACAAGGTACTTGCACTCTCTTCTCCAGTTAATTTAATTCTAAATGGAAGACAGTCTGCAGACTGAGATATAAACTGAAGCTGAGAGATATAAACCGTGAATTCCGTCTTCTGAACCCTGACGATCCATAGGGCCCAAGGCCATGAATATCAGTGAAACAGACTGTTTTAGAACTGAAACCTGGCCAGAGAAGAGCCCAGCTACTCAATCCCTTCTGGTTTCTGCTGCTGCTGCTGCTAAGTCCCTTCAGTTGTGTCCGACTCTGTGTGATCCCATAGATGGCAGCCCACCAGGCTCCCCCGTCCCTGGGATTCTCCAGGCAAGAACACTGGAGTGGGTTGCTATTTCCTTCTCCAATGCATGAAAGTGAAAAGTCAAAGTGAAGTCGCTCAGTCATGTCTAACTCTTAGCGACCCCATGGACTGCAGCCTACCAGGCTCCTCCATCCATGGGATTTTCCAGGCAAGAGGACTGGAATGGGGTGCCATTGCCTTCTCCGCTTCTGGCTTCTAGGGTGTGCTTATTATTTTGTCACATCCTCCCTTCTATAGAATCAGTTCCATTATAAATGGTGAGTCCAGACTTATGGCCAGAGATCAGCCAGGATCTGAAACCATTTAGAGACAGATGATAAAAGTGATTGTTGCTACATGAGGCCATTAAAAACAACCTGCAATCTACTATTATATTAATTGTGTGAAGGGTAGGACAATTCAACACCAAAATATATGTGTAGATAAAAATAAAAAACAAAAGGAAATCTTTCTTAACTAAGCTGACTTTTTTTTTAATGAGCTATCTTAATAATAATTTCCAATGCAGTTAAGCAAATCTTCATATTTTATCTTAAAATTTCAATTACTTTTTACTGTTGATTGGAGAGGGCCAGTTTGTTCTGACAAGTAATGGAAGAAAATCAGATTACAAAGAGACAATATGCCATCACTGTTTCATCAGCTGGGGAACTTGAGAGAACTGAGACATAGCAGCACTGCGGTGCTCTTGGCCTTGCACGCTCCTCTGTCTTCTGGGTAAAGTCTATGGAAGCGAAGAGGGAGACCAGATGTCCAGCCTTGGAGGGGGCCAATAGCAAGGCTGCAGACTGGTCCAGCATGACTCTTTCCACCCATGGCTCTGCAGGTCTTAATGTCCCTGTAGTTCAAGCAGCATGGGGACTCCAGAGCAAGACTTAGCCTTGTGAAAGCTTTATCAATCACAGGCCCTGTCTTGCCAATTCCACTGGGTTCAGTCCCGTGCTACAAGATTAGATTTATCTCGTTGCTCTCCCACCAAATGCTCATCTACTCTGGGTCTCCTACCTCCACTGATATGGACTTCCTCTCCTTTCAAACAAGTTTGAGTTATCCACAATCACACTGAGCATTTTCCTTGTTTTTAAATTGAAAAAGAATATCTGTTTATTTAAACTATGGTTCCCTGAAAAGCAGATTGTGGTTAATAAGATAATTGTGATTTACGTGATAGTTCTCTGAATTGATTCCCCAGGTCATTTCATTCTTTGCTTTCTACTGCTCAGAGTTTCCAAGTGGAAAAGAGATTTAAGCCACTAGTTCTTGTCTCATTACCTCAAATTACTCCCTCCTTTCCTCAGCAAATTGCTGCATAAAGCAGATACCTCCCCTACCCTTCTACAGGCAGTTATTAGACTGATAAAATTTCATTTTAGTTCTTTGTGCTCAAATTCAGGAAATTTCCCATACCAGCACAAGCTATGTAATGGTTTTCAAAAGCCATTTATTCATCAAACATTTACTGAGTATACCAGGCACTGTCATCAGAACCAGAAATATAAAAGCATGAGAAATTATTGCTACCATCAGCTTTTAGTTTCTAGTAGAAGGACGCAGATGTAGAAGTAAATTATTGCAAATGAGAGGTCTGGTCACCAAGATAAATATATGCACTAAGTCTGATGAAGGAAAGGGGATGATCAGCTCTACCTTGAGAGAGGAGTATGGCTTATGAGAAAACACAATTGCTTTAATCACCTTCTATTCACTCTGCTGATGACAGAGAAGGAGGAGAAGGGGACGACAGAGGATGAAATGGCTGGATGGCATCACCAACTCGATGGACGTGAGTTTGGGTGAACTCCGGTAGTTGATAATGGACAGGGAGGCCTGGCGTGCTGCAGTTCATGGGGTCGCAAAGAGTGGGACACGACTGAGCAACTGAACTGAACTGAACTAATGACAGAGAGATTCCACCCCAGGCTTATGGAAATGGCCAAACATACAACACTGAACACTAGACAGGAGAGATTGACAGCAGTTTATTAGTCACAAGTCCTCACATCCTGGGAGAGGGAAAGGATATCATAGGCTGTACAGGGTCACACTATGCTTGGAATCTGGAGTGAAGTGAACCACCAGGGACTGTGAGAGGCAAGCTTTCTAGTCCCGAGAGGGTGAGACCAGGGAACCCCTGGTTCCCACAAGAGGCTGCAATTGGCTTGTTTCAGTAGCTCTGTGACTGGTGAGGGATTGAAACCCACTACTCAGAGTTAAGCAAACACTACATTGTCCACTTGATAAGGAAGGTTATTTGGGGGAGTTTATCTATAGCAGCAGAATATGGAGGGCGTCTTGGAGGAGACCATTGGAGGCCTTCCCAGTTTCACCAGACACCCAGGTTCACCAGAACCAAAGCAGTTCACAATGTTGAACTTTAATGTTAGGCTTTATGTCACAGTGATACCAGAGACAGGTCTTGAAAAATACATGGTCAGCCACCCGGTGGCTGGACAAGTGTAGACTGACATTCCCAAGGGAGAGCAAAGGCCCAAGGCATAAAGTAATGCTTCATGGAAAATATGCTGAATATTTTTAAAAACATGAAGGATTTCTACAGTTGTCGAAAAGAAACCATGATCTATCTTTAAAGTTGAAAATATTTAAACATTAGAGGTAGTGAAAGATGAGAAGACTTGTTAATACAGAGCAACATGATCCAACAGAAATATAACATGAGACAGAAATGTGAGCCACCCGTGTAATTTTAAGTTTTCTAATAGCCACATTTTTAAAAAGTAAAAAGAAATAGATGAAATTAATTTTAATGATATAATTTAACTCAATATATTAAAAATATCATTTCAATATGTAGCAATATAAAAATAGTAGTAAGATATTTACCTTTTTCATACTAAGTCCTTGAAACTCAATATGTATTTTTATAGTTACATTATACCTGCACTTGTACTAGCTACACCTTTCAAGTGCTCGATACTACCCTTAGCTGATGGCTGCCCTATTGGACAGAACAGATTTAGAACATCTTGAATTAGCTTAAGTTTGGGACAAAATGCTATGTAGCTCTCTCATCTGTAAATCAGCTGTTAAAATACCAAGCTTGCACAACTGAATGTAAGTTTTTAGAGGAGGAATGGCAATGCTTGGCATGTGTATTGTTGCTGCCACAAACTCCCTACTGTAACAATTACAGATACTGCTTCTAGACCCCAGCACACTTTCCTGCTAAGTCTGCAGACTGCCACTCTCAAAGATTGGAACTGGCATGTAAGGTGAATCCATATGCTGTGCGTTTCCCAGATACGCAAACCTTGTCTCCTTTCCTAACTAAGCTTTAGACAGTAGATTTTAGGACACCTGAAATATAATGCAAAAGAAATTAGGGCAGTAAGTTTTAAAAAACTCTTCAATTAATATCATTTGTTAGAACCTCTAGGTGACATTTTTAACTTGGCTACTTGACTGCATGACTATACATTTTATATCTGAAGTTAAGCACCATCTAAAAGACTTTTTAAACTTCTGCAGAGAACACTGACGGTCTTCAACATAGTTACACTGAGTTCTTCAGAAAGTAAAAGCCACTGAAAATAAGCTGTGTAGCAGGTTCCTATAAAGACACACTCCAACAATTCACACTCACGGACTGTCGCTCTACTAACAAAATATATTTTTAGTATACCTATATGACTCAAAAAATAATATATACCTGATTCGATATAGTTTCGCTGAGTCTGAATTTTTTTGTTAAGAGATCTGTTTTATTTTGATCATTCATTTTTAAATACCTCCATGGATTTCTTGGGCTTCCCAGGTGGCTCAGCGGTAAAGAATCTGCTTGCAATGCAGGAGCCGCAGAAGACTCGGGTTCTACCCCTGGGTCAGGAAGATCCCCTGGCAGAGGACAGGGAAACCCACTCCAGTATTCTTGCCTGGAGAATCCCATGGACAGAGGAGCCTGGTGGGCTACAGTCCATAGGATTGCCAAGAGTCAGACATGACTGAAGCAATTTATCCCGCACACTAGGGTTTCTTTGGCAACCCACTCCAGTACTCTTGCCTGGAAAATCCCATGGACGGAGGAGCCTGGTAGGCTGTAGTCCATGGGATCTCGAAGAGTGGGACACAACTGAGTGACTTGACTTTCACTTTTCACTTTCCTGCTTTGGAGAAGGAAATGGCAACCCGCTCCAGTGTTCTTGCCTGGAGAATCCCAGGGATGGGGGAGCCTGGTGGGCTGCCATCTATGGGGTCGCACAGAGTCGGACATGACTGAAGCGACTGAGCAGCAGCAGCAGCAGCAGCAGGGTTTCTTTCTCTTAGTGTTTTTTTCTGACTGCACCCAGATTGTTTTGACATCTTAAAGATGCCATTGCCTATGAATTCATATTTTGTGCTAGGTATTTACTATATGATATGGGAAATAATTTATATTTTGATATAGAATGATAGGAAGAAACCTAGGAAAGGAGATGCAAAGATTCAGAGGCCTTAATTGCTCTTAGAGTTTCAAACTGAGAAAAATTAGTTCTAACATATATGGATTGTGATCTAACTGGGAAAATATTGTGCTCACAGTGTACAGGATTCAAAGCATGAAAAGGTTAATGAAGGAGGCCCTGATGTCGTCTAACACAGTCTGGATGTGC
>NW_011494274.1:4908694-4915975 GCF_000754665.1 Bison bison bison | reverse complement strand
AAATAAAGGCACAGTTTACAGGATTATTAAAATAGTTATGAGGCAATATTAGAAACCTCTCCTAAAGGTTAACTAATAAAATACTCTATAGAACACCTTATGGACCAAACCAATACCATTCTCCTTTAGGATGAAGCTGTACTGCTTTTTTGGGGGGATCATATAAAAAAACGCTTGCTTGACTAATTTTTCTCTATGAAATGTATGTATTTCAGTCTGAAAATTCCTCCAACCCATCATTCTAAATTTCATCTTTGACAGACTTTAAGCAAATAGATTAAAAAAAAAAAAAAAAAAATTAAAAAGTAATGATGAAGGGGCCAAACAGCTTTGAGAAGTTCCCACATATGTGCTAATTAGCGATTCCATCTGAAAATATTCCCAGAAAGCTGAATGAGTAAAGCAGACCGGGATAAATAATGCAAAAACCCTGTAGCATTGTCACAAACACCGTAATCAGGGCTGTTCATGAGTTCAGAGAGTCTCCAAGTGCTATGCCTGAGAATAAAACAGCAATGAAGTAAAACCGTGCTAACGACCTTGGGTTATCACATATGTGCTCAAGAGTGTGTACACACACCACTTTGTTCTTTCAACCTTTCGGTTCAGCCTAAGCAACACTTTCAGGGTTTATATCTCACTCACCCTCCACGTTGAGGTCTGTTTTTACATGAATTGAAACAGAATTTCTTACATCTAGTTTGTGGTGCCGTTGAAATGTGCAGTCTTCTTTCAAACACTGGTCCAGTTACATAAGCACACGGAGATGATTAGCTGCGAAATAAGGCATTAGTCCGCAGCCGCAAACACCAGATGAAATACTCTCCCATTACAGGCACCGCAACCTCTGGAGTCCCTTTTGTGAAATGACAAGCCTGCTGGCTTAGTCTTCGGATACAACGCCCAACTGTGTTTTTTAAGTACAATTGAGTTTCATCAACCAGACCAAAAATACTGCGGGTTGAAATGCATTCTGTAAAGTCAGTGGAAAAATAACACGAGTAGTTCCATAAATGAGGGGTAAATAGCACCATTATGGTAATTTCTGGTTTTAATGCTTTCAGCTAACACAGGAAGACTATGATTTGAAAGTTGCAGAGGAGATATTAGAAGAAACACCTAGATCCTTCACTAGAAGAGCTGCAGAAATGACAGCATAAACTGCCATTTCACTCTGGGCTCCCCCCACCAAGAAAAGGAAAAGAAAAGAAGCCTTTAATGGCTTTAGGAGTGTGTGATGTGTGCGTGTGCGTTTTATCAGCAGCATTTCTAAGGCTCCCTCCTTCTAGACCTTAAGATTGCACAAGAAGAAGTTGCAGCCCCTCCTCCTCCCGCCAGCCCCCACCTGCTGAGGGGCACCCTGCAGCCTGATTGTTTGGGCCCCAGAAGAAGCTGTGTGCTCCCAGCCAGATTCTGGGCACAGCAGCAGCCTGGTACTTTGCAAGGCCAGAGTGCGCTCCCACTCTGCGTCAGTGACCCATTTACCGGACCGATTTTACTGCTTCCTCAAACTTATTGGGCATGAAAACAAAGTCTGCTCTATAGGAGTAAACACAGGGTCTGGAAACAGTTTGAAGCCTGCCTGCTAATGAAGGCCTTTGGTCTCTTCCTTCTGTAAAATCAAGGCTTCCTACAAAAAGAATAAACTGCCCTCCATGACAGGGAGTCAGGTAACCAGGTATTTACATTTAGACAAGATAGAGTCTCATCTGGCAGCCCAGAAGAATGCACAGCTGTCAGGAATCAAATGAAGGCTTTCAGAAATCTTTCTCAAGAGCCAAGGATGCCATTTGAAGAACAAAGTAGTGAGCAATTTCCCACTAACATCACAGGAATTTTAAAAACTAATTCTGTTTGAAAGATACAACCTGCCCGTATCCATGGAAAAGTCTATGGCTCAGGCCTTTAAAAAATATTTTTATAAATTTTAATGTATCTCCTGTATAGTAATTTTTCTTCTTTAAAGTAAAGTCCTGGTGTATTGATTTTTCACTATACAAAAATATTTTAACATTTGAGGTAAAAAAAGACCTCCCCTTCATACATATATCGCAATATGTACTCTTTTTATGAGTTTGATGAGAATGTAAGAGTCAATTACTATCCTTTGTCTAAATCTTGTTACAATAGAAACAGAAGTCTATTCATACCATACATAGGGGTCTTTTCATTTCTATGCATTTTAATGCACTAGGGTCCTCAGTAGCTTTATGCCCCAGAATTTGGCTTATGGATGTTCCTGAAAATGTCTGGAGAATTATAGAGACAAGGTGACAGAATCCAGAGCTTCCTTTAATGACATTGGGAGATGGAAAGTGGAAGAGAGCAATTCTGAGTTCAATAAGACAACCCTAATTCAGATTACCTTCTGCCTCAGGCTTTTTGGGCTCCTGCATGCATCCTGAGAAAGGGAAACTGCAATAAAACAAAGTAAAATTAACAAATAAGTGGATTATAAATGCATACACAAATGCATACCTAGATGCAATGTTGTATCATTCAGGATTCACTGAGTTCCTGGCACTGAGAATACTGTAATTACATTGATGTAGGACACAGACATCCCTGCTCACCTGAATTTTTTAACCTGGTGGGCATGGGGAGTTGTGAGGAGAGAAGGCATCTAAATAAAATAGGCAATATATTTATAAGGCGCTGTGCTGTGTGTTAAGTTGCTTTGGTCGTGTCCGACTCTTTGCAACCCTATGGGCTGTAGCCCGCCAGGATTCTCTGGCCATGGGATTCTTCAGGCAAGAATACTGGAGTGGGTTGCCATGCCCTCATCCAGGGGATATTCCTGACCCAGGGATCAAACCTGCATTTCTTATGTCTCCTGCATTGGCAGGTGGGTTCTTTACTGCTAGTGCCACCTGAGAAGCCCATATTTATAAGATGCTGCTGCTGCTGCTGCTAAGTCACTTCAGTGGTGTCCAACTCTGTGCGACCCCATAGATGGCAGCCCACCAGGCTCCCCCGTCCCTGGGATTCTGAAGGCAAGAACACTGGAGTGGGTTGCCATTTCCTTCTCCAACGCGTGAAAGTGAAAAGTGAAAGTGAAGTCGTTCAGTCGTGTCCGACTCTTAGCGACCCCATGGACTGCAGCCTACCAGGCTCCTCTGTCGGTGGGATTTTCCAGGCAAGAGTACTGGAGTGGGGTGCCATTGCCTTCTCCATATTTATAAGGTATTTAGCTTAAAATAGCTCTAATAGCTCTAAAGGAAACAAATCAGGGAAGGGACTATGAAACTGAGGACGTAGGTTGACATTTTAGGTAAGTTGGCCAGTTCTATCATCTCCGAGGTGACACTTGAGTAAAACACTGAAAGAAATGAGGAATAGAGAGGGGAAAGCTTTTCAGGCAGAAGGGTCAGCAAATGCAAAGGCCTTGAGTGAGGACCGTGTGTGGTTTTCTCAGGGAGCAGTAGAGTGAGTAGGTGAAGCAGAGTGGAAAGCAGGTCATAATGAAAGGGCAAGGACAGGGCAAGGCAGGGCAGGAAGGACCCAATCAGCGAACCTGATGAAATCCACTTTCCCTTGAGGGGCAGCTGTTGAAGTGTCTGAGCAGAGATTCGGTCCCATCACTTCAAGGCAAATAGATGGGGAAACAATGGAAACAGTAAGAGACTTTATTTTCTCGGGCTCCAAAATCACTGCCGGTGGTGATTATAGCCATGAAATTAAAAGACGCTTGCTCCTTGGAAGAAAAGTTATGACCAATCTAGACAGCATATTAAAAAGCAGAGATGTTATTTTGCCAACAAAGGTCGATCTAGTCAAAGCTATGTTTTTTCCAGTAGTCATGTATGGATGTGAGAGTTGGACCATAAAGAAAGCCGAGCGCTGAATAATTAATGCTTTTGAACTGTGGTGTTGGAGAAGACTCTTGAGAGTACCTTGGACTGCAAGGAGATCCAACTAGTCCATCCTAAATGAAATCAGTCCTGATTATTCATTGGAAGGACTGATGCTGAAGCTGAAACTACAATACTTAGGCCACCTGATGCGAACAATTGACTCATTGGAAAAGACCCCAATGCTGGGAAAGATTGAAGGTGGGAGGAGAAGGGGACGACAGAGGATGAGATGGTTGGATGGCATCACTGACTCAATGGACATGAGTTTGAGTAAGCTCCGGGAGTTGGTGATGTACAGGGAGGCCTGGCGTGCTGCAGTCCTGGGGTTGCAAAGAGTCGGATACAACTGAGCGACTGAACTGACTCAGCAGAGATGGGACATGATCTCAGGAATGACAGGTCAGAGATAGAACAGAGGCTTGCAATTGGAAGAAGGGGCATTTAAGTTGAGACTTTGAGAAAAAAACAAGAATTCCAAAGGGCTAAATGGGTCTGGGGAGGGGGGATGTGACAGAAAGAATTTTTAGAGCCAAAACATGTGAGATGGCCCAGCAGAATTGGTGCTGTGTTATCTGAGCTATCAGCATGTGATGGCAATGATAGCCACACTTCCTGTATTCTCAAAATCAGACATCAAATTCCTTCCAAGGAAGAGTATCATGACCGCAGTTCCTGGGCACTGGTGAGGACAACACTTCCGTTATCCTCTGGTATGTGTCCCTGTCACACCCATGACCTGGGTATCAGCAGTGATGACTGACATGGCTACAATGGGCCAAAGCAGAGGAGACAAAGAATGGTAGATGCCGTGTAGGAGACAGCAGAGACCCACCTGAGCAATTTACAGTTACTGGTTGTGACTCAGGGCTTTTCCATCCACTGTTTCTTCTGCCTGTAAAGCTTGTCACTCAGACATCCCTCATTTCCTTCAGTATTTTACTCATGCGTCATCTTCTAAGGCAGAACAACTGGTATTTAAAGATCTGAAGCTGAAGTCTTTTAAAAGTTAAAGCAAAGCCAGAAAAACAGAAAACAGAACTATAGAAATGAGGGCTAAAAAGGAAACCAAAATGGATAGAAATTATGTGTATTTCTTTCAGATAACTTTTGAATCTGCTTATTCCTGTTGTCCACATAAGTATGCAGTAAGTTAGAGAGGGCTAGGGAAGAAAGTGAGTGTCAGAGAGAGTTAATGGATTACATAACATCCCAGAGAGAATGAATGGCAGATGGGAGAATGTGAATACAGGATCCTTGGTAACCAGCTCTGGTTCTTTTAGCTCAATCCCTTCATGCAAATAGAGACAGGCAAGAGGAAGAGGAACAGCCATGA
Organism: Bison bison bison; assembly: GCF_000754665.1. NCBI lineage: Eukaryota > Metazoa > Chordata > Mammalia > Artiodactyla > Bovidae > Bison > Bison bison. Next base: position 4,910,788 of record NW_011494274.1, on the reverse strand, counting down.
ACAGCACTTGTTTAGAAAAAAAAAAGATAACTTGCATCTCCCAGAACAGTAACAGAAAAGAGCCATAGGCTGCCATATACTTCAGTGACAAGCTTATTTTCACGCAGCACAAAATAAACTTCAGCATATTTGTCAAGTGCTGCACCCTTTGCTTGTAGGAGAAAGAATTCTAGAACTGGGAGGAGGGGGGTCTGAATTTATGCTTTTAATATTCTTTAAATCAGAATTTTAAGCTTTGTAGTAAGCTTACTTCTGACTAACATATAGCTGATGCTCATTGGGCTACATAAGTATACATACCCCCAATCAGCCTGCTTTAGAAATGAGGAACTATATGGACTCATAGAGCTAGATATGCAGTGATTGAGCAGGTTGCTGTCTTGACTTAGTTCAGTTGGTATACTTCTATTCCCTGTGACTTCTCAATTTGGGGCTCATCTATCAGAAGAAGAACAATGAGGAGTTCTGGGGACCACATAAATACACAAAATAGAAAATTGATTAACGTGTACTGGGCTGTTATATAGCGATAAGAACATGCTGGAGTACTTCAAAGACTTGAAAATATAATAATAATAAGCCACTAAGTCAAAAAAAACAGGCTTCACTACGTTCAACATGATTCCATTTTTGTCAGAAAAAATAATGGTACATGTTCAGAAAAAGAACTAGGCAGATATATATTGAGATATTAACCATTGTAAAGTATATCTGAGCAACAGAAACAAGGGACCTTTCTTATTTTGATGTTGGTATTTTCAAAATTTTCTACACTGAGCACATATTGTGAGAAAAGATAGAAACTACTTTAAAATCATGTAATGATGTTTTTGAGTTTCGTATTAAATTTTTAAGTGAATTTTCTTCTCTCTCTTTTGGTCTGGTATATCTTAATCATTGATGCTCAGGTTGTTAAAGGTCAATGTGATATGGCTCAAGTCAACTTACCACGTGGAAGACTGTCCTGCTGGGCTGCTGGGTGAACGACCACAGCTATCTAAGCAGGTTATGTGAAAATAAGGCCTGTAGAAACCCTCACATTAAGACTGGGGGGAAGGGATAGTTAGGCAGTTTGGGATGGGCATGTGCACATTGCTATATTTTAAATGGATAACAGGGACCTGTTGTATAGCACATGGAACTCTGCTCAGCGTTATGTGGCAGCCTGGAAGGGAGGGAAGTTTGGGAGAGAATGGATGTATGTACATGTATGGCTGAGTCCCTTCGCTGTTTACCTGAATCTATCACAACAATGTTAATTGGCTCTACCCTAATGAAAAATAAAAAGTTCAAAAGATTAGAAAAAAAAAAAAAGCTTATCCTGAACATAAATTTTGTTGCTGTTTAGTCTCAAAGTCATGTCTGACTCTTTTGCGACCCCATGGACTAGAGTCTGCCTGGCTCCTCAGTCCATGGAATTCCCCAGGCAAGAATACTGGAGTGGGTTGCCATTTCCTTCTCCAGGAGACCTTCCCAACCCAGGAATCAGACCCACGTCTCTAGTCTCTTGCACTGCAGGCAGATTCTTTACCACTGATCCATCAAATAAATTAGGTTGTTAACAAATAATCTAGGCAGTTCACTTCCATGGAAGAGATGAGACTCTTTCAAAGCTTCTCATGAATTAACACTTATTGATAATAACCATTGTTTATTAAAACTCACAATGTGACTGGCAATGGGTAGGGACCTTTATAAATATCCTTTGATTAGATATTAATAATTCCATTTCACTGATGAAGATGAAAGAGCTAACAAGGTTATATAACACGTCACACAGATGCTGGCACCAAGATTTGAGCTCAGGCCTACGTACTGCAAAGTCTCTGGGCCTTTCACAAGGCCCACACTGTTCCCAGTCAAGTTATTTGAGTGCCTCCATTTTATAATCCTCACTCATCTTAGGAAGCTTTGTATTTCACTACTCAAAAGTTGCCAACAGTTCATGGATATGTTTTGAGGAAAAAAAGAAGATATAGATAATTTTATTAATAAAAACCTTGCATGTGCTCAAATTTAAGTTTTGTTCATGAAAATTGTTCTCCAAAACACCTTCATTAGAAAGCTGTCCTCCCAATTGGACTAGTACTCAGG